>NC_031497.1:8277695-8333795 GCF_000237925.1 Schistosoma mansoni
GTCGTGGATGCGCACTGTTGAGGAGTCCCATAATAGGACGAGACGGCCGTCCAGTGCTTCCAGGTTTTCCACGGTGGTCTAGCTTCAATTGACTCATGATCTTAACTATATAAAATTACTAAAATCCCCACAAAACCTCCTTCTGATAATATTATTTAATTGAATTGACTACATTATTTTTTGTGATTTATTTCCTTATATTAGGTTTAAGATTCAAAAAATCTATTAATCCAGATAATGTTACTCCATCTAAAAGAATTCAGTATATGGAGTTAAGAGATGCATGTAAGTCAGAGAAATTTTTCTTCTTTTTTTTTACCAATATCCTACAATTTATTTGTGAATGTATCACAGATGAACATGATATTTGTCTAGATGAAATAATATATTTGCAAGAAGAATAACTGTAAAGAGTATGATTGGATTAGTTGGTTTAATAAGAAGCATATACGAATGGTATAATGTAATGGGTGTCGATCCTGTATTGCATTTCTGATGAATTAGTTATTACAGCTCCTTACCCTCTTACTAACATTTGGTTATTTGAAAAGACATCTAGCTGAAGTGTATCAAATAAATCAAGTAAAACCGATTAAGACAAGCTGTAACTATTAATATATACGTTCAGAATGTCGTTCCATGTAGATTCGAATTACCATAATAAACTGGAGCGTAAAACCTTTAGAATGATAATATCTTTAGACGAAAAAGATGTGAATAATACTTAGTGTGAGGAATTCCCGTGGTTAAAAGAGACACGGAATTGCCAAAAGACAGTGAGAAAACAGTAGATTTTAAACAAACCAACACTCGCTCATTTTTATAACGTCTAGTGAAGCCAATTAGACCATTTCTTAGAATTGTTGATAGTTGTTCTTACTCTTAGAAATGATAGCTATATCCGTGTTTGCGTACTATCACTGAGTTAAGACCCAACATCTCACATTTTACTCCATTTAGTATCAACTTAGTTGATTTCACATGTCAAGGTTTCCGTTTAAGACACTTTAAAATCTAACCCCACTTCATTCATCGCTAAGAACAGAATCATTTAATGATATTGATAGTTTGTATAACTATGAATAGTTTGAAGATTCCCTTCTCTGAGAGATATATCTAATTCGAAGCACTGATAAATTGGAAAGAACATAAACTTCCTTAAGCCACCTATTTTATTCTATCTATTATAATAATTGACAAATTTTGTAATTATCAGAAAGGGGATTTTGTGGAGATTGTAATAATTTAATAGTTGAATCTATGAGTCAGTTAAAGCTAGAGCACCACGAAAGACCTGCAAGCACTGGATGGTAGTTTCGTTCCAGTATGGAACTTCTCAACAGTGCGCATCCATGATCCCTCTTGTCGGATTCAAACCCAAGACCTTTGGATGACAGCTCAGCGGTCTACAGGTTAGGTGTTCACGAGCGGAATCGTGGGTAAGCACTGTTGAGTAGTCCCATACTAGGACGAAACGGCCGTCTAGCGCTTCCAGGTTTTCTATGGTGGTCTAGCTTTAATCAACTCATGGATTCAACTATTAAATTCTGTAATGATCTAATTACTAAAAACTATATTGATTTTGAACATTATGAAGTTATACAAATAAACTTGAAACTGTAAATGATGCACAAGATAACAAAGTATAAAATTATTTCATTTACCGTTGATTGTTATTATGATCAATTGATTAAAAGCAATGATAAAGTATATATATATATATATGTGGTTTATAAAAAAATACCGTTTCAGACTACTCTCTTTTTTAATAATCCAGTTGGTATTTTGTCAAGCCAAAGATATTTATTATAACAACTCAAGCTTGGTAATTACTGATGAGAATGATTGTTCGAAAATATGTTCACCTCAATTATATGAAGTATAACTTTTAGGTGGTTAGAGGTATTTGATATGAAACTGTGGACTCAGGTTTTATTTTAATTGACAATCGTCAGTCAGGGTAACTTGTAGTCTTGAGGGAACTGATACTTCCTGATGGATTTGGACCGGATTCAGCCAGTCTTATAGTTTCACATACATAGTAAGTTATTTAAACAGTGACTGATAAGATCTGAGGTTTTTTAGAGATCACCTTAACATAATGCACACAATGTTGAGTTTCTTAGACCAGTGTCCACATTACTATTTGATAGATTAAATTCGTACAGCACCAGAAAGAAATAGAAAAACATGACATTGCTCAATACTCAGTGATCAATTAGGTTTAGAACTATATATTTTATTAAAATCAGTAATCGTATGATAGAATGAATAATGAAACACACCCTACAAGTATTGTGAATAACAACAACAACCATAGTTTTCAGTGGAATATGATTACGCACGAACAAATTGTTTATAAATGGATTATTAACTTAGAAAATAATTAGATTATTTCCTACAATTTGTCTAAGATGTCTAATTAATGTTTAACTTCAGCTTAAGAAATTAGATTTTATATCAATTAACTAATACTTCGTTCAAATCAATGTTCTAAAAACTAGTTGTTTCAGTTGTCGTTTATTGATGTTTATAGATAATTCTAGAAAACTGATTGAAAGCAGAACTATGTAAACCATATTGTACGGAATCATCAAGTGAAATTAGTTCGTTTTTATTATGAAGAAAATGAATCATATGAGAGTTAATAAATAATAGTCATTTAAGTTTTGAAGACAAAATGAATATAGCAAAATGCATCTTAATAAACGCATACGAATAACAGATTTCTGATATGAAAATTCGCCAAAACATCAGTTTACCCCCTATTTTGATTTGTTCTAAAATTACCATGTGCTCACTAGTGACTAGCTTCGTGAAGGAATTCTCGGAGTTCTAGTGAGAAGCCGTGACCAGTGTAGCTATTCCATGTCAGGTAGAGACAGGCATCTGCCTCAGGCGATGGAAGATGGCAGCCTAATTTCGTGGATTGGTAAAGTAAAACATGAACACCGTTGGATGCAGGTCCAGTGGTCTGGAGGTTAAGTATTCGCGCGCGAAACCGAAGGTCCTGGCTTCAACGCTCGATCATGCGAGCGTAATTGTGGATGCGCACTGCTGAGTAGTCACACAATAGGACGAAACGGCATTCAATGCTTCCAGGTTTTCCATGATGGTCTAGCTTCAATTGACTCATGATCTCAACTATTAAAATTACTATAGTATCCACAAAAAACCCCTTTCGATATACATTTCTCTATAATTAGATTAGATTACTTAATTCAATTTGAAAAGTTATTTCTTTTTTTACATAAATTTAAAATAGATGGACTCATTCTTGATGATTCTAGTTGGATAAGTTTAACATTGGACAATTCACACTTAATCGGTTTACCTCTTAATGAACATATACGAAAACAACCATATTTATTTAGGTAAGTTTTTTTGTATTTAAACGCTTTAATTTTACCATGAAAGATATAAAGTGTACCATATAAATGTAATTTTTGTAAAAAAGTAACACCAAATGCAAATTAATCACAAATCAAATAATACTGGACGACTGGGCGACTACCTTATCCATAACAGTGGATACCTGTTATCCTATAGTACTCAAGAATTTCATGTCTCATTACGGATCACTTATCTTGGAGTTAATGAATATGGATCACGTTAAATCAGCTTATGATACATAAATTGTTGATTCGATTGTATGTAAGCTGTTCATCACAAGAGAGTTTTTAATTACGAAAATAAAACAAAAACAACTGTCTTGAGCTTTTTAGTATTTATTCGGTTGATGTGAACGAAAGATGAAAATCTCTTTCAAATTATACAATCTTCATAAAATCACTTTATGATATGACGTATTCATGTTAGTCTACATTAATGACTAGGTAATAAATTATTCGAACTTATCTTTTAATATTTTATTCATAAACACATTTATGTTATGGGTTCGAATCCTGCGAGCGGGATAGTGGATTCACACTGCTGAGAAGTCCCGTACTAGAACAAAACTGCAGTCCAATGCTTCCAGGTTTTCTATGGTGATCTAGGTTTAAACAAATCATGAATTCAACTATGAAATTATATATACTGATTTCAATAATAATCAAATATTCATAGTAGTAAAAAAATATACCTACAACACTCTGAATCTATAGTTTTTTATAACAGTATTTACTAATGTACATGTAGTTCTGTTATGTCCCGATAAGAATAATTAATGGTAACTTTGGGATCTGTTTATGGACAAGTACTATGCATATATTTTTTATCGTATAATTGCTAAATAATTAAACTATTCATATTCATATACCCCTTATTATAAGCTTTATTTTGGCCTACAGACTACTACTGTACGACTTACCGTTCTTGAATTATGCCCTATCTATCAATTACTATCTCCCACATTTGGCTAAATTTTTTACAAATGTTGTTTCCTATTTTATGGTACGATGTGGTCTGTCTGTTGAGTAATAATACTGTAGTGAACAAAACACTGGTGGGGGACGATCGAATGTAAATAGACACAAATTACAGACTATCTCACTAAATTCTGATAACCATACAGTCCACAATTAATTTGCAAAATAACAATCAATTGTCTCAATCTTGACTGTTCCTTCTGCAAATATCTGTCCATCTTCTCTGATTATTATTGTTTATGCATTTTCATACTGATTGCGCTTCATTCCTGTTCTTTCCTTATCGATCTTCTGCCAAAATATATTCTCTGGCTGACCATCGTCATATACTACATATGTGAATATCAGTAACCCACACCACATAAGCGATAATCTATTTATCTGACTAATAAATAAATAATACTAATCTATTCAGTATTCAATAGTTTAACTTAACTAATAATATAACCATAATCCAATTGATAAGCAGAGATGGATAGTGGCTAGCAGTGGAATCCACGACGCACGTTTCTTCCTATTTGGGACTCGTCAGCTGGATGTATCTGAATCTCAGAGTTGATGTTCACTCTGAGACTCGAACCCAGTACCGTTCTCTTCAAACGCCATCGCGTTATCTACTTAGCTACTGAGTCCTGATAGCTTGTGACTTCAGGCAATATCGAGGTAGTTCGTACAGGATGCACATATGCCAACAAGAGACTGATCAATTGCAGTCCAAAGTAACTATGAGGAGATATAAGTATACAATATCAAGTAAATAATCCAATTGAATCCAAATGAAATTATTGAACACATTCCAATTTAATTTTTAAAAAAGTAAACCATTCCATTTATAAGGGGGGTTATAGTAAATAATTTATCCATAAGTATAATGAAATTTTCATATATAAATAATAAAGTTAAAAGTGGGTTGTTATTTGCTTAGGTGAGAAAGTTCTAATATCATTAGAGTTATTTCTCAATTATTAAATAAATAAAAAAATACGATTCATAATTCACCTTAATGTTATTTAATCAACACTTGAATAAAAAGTGTACCCTACTACTAGTTGGTAAGGTAAATGAAGATTTTTTTGTAAAAGAGAAAAGTATTAAATGTATTAGAGTTATATAGATGTATGTCCAAATTATAGTTCATAGGGAATTTAATAATATTTTTGATATAAAATGGATGATATAATAACCAAAAAAAAACGATTTGTATCTTGGCGTTGTTGATGTTGAGTACTGTAATTGATTAGTTTCTTTTGATAGATATATGTGTATTCTAAGTGTATTGACTGGATGTTGTTATAAAGTCCTAAGTTTTAGTAAAGTTTAACATGGATTGGAAGTGGATTTCAGGATGTGGGTTTCGTTTAAATTGAAACTTACCAGCTATATATCCACTCATTCCAGTGTTGGTGCGATATTGAAACATCTAATAGATAAGTTTTGAATAAGATGAAATGTGTGTATTGTTGATGTATAGTAACAAGTTTCATTCAATCGATTTCTCAACAGTGATCGGTAGTGTTGTGATTTGGTCTACGTATGACCGATCCTTACGGAATCCGGCCTGTCGATCTCGAATCTGTTTGTCTACTGAATCTTTCATCCGGTTCAGTAACACTCTGTTGTAAACCTTTCCTGGTACTAGTAGTAGTGTGATGACTCTGTGGCTCTCACATTTGTTGAGATTTCCTTACTTTGGTATCTTGATGGAGTATCCTTCTTTCCAGTCCTTTGGCACTTGTTCTTCCTCCCAAATTTACTTGTAATTCACTTCCATAAAAAGGAAAATTTTAAAGATTTTCCTCTTTATGGAAGTGAATTACAAGTAAATTTCAAAATATGCTTATTGATTAAATAAGTATATTACTATTAATTACAAATCACTAAGAAGTTTTATTACTAGTTCGGTTCAAATTGATTAATAAAATAAATGAACGGAAACGTTGGTACAAAATTTGATCATACCTCAAGTATTGTAACGTTTGTATTTCCATCAGTTCGAAATGAAATTATATGTGTATATATATACTTTCAAAATGTAAGATCTCGAACATTTATTAACTTCAAGTCATAACATTTTTCAACGATTGTGTTCACTCAGACTATCACGAAACATCTGACTGAGCTATCAAAGTACTTAGATAAACTACAACCTTCATATACAAAACTCATTCATACTTATTTCTTTATCACCATTTAAAAAGTAGTCGTTAGTAGCTAAGTCCATGTTATCTACTTTTATTACTGAACATTTGTGGTAAATTTTCAAACTGTTTTTTTGGCATAGCTCAGATTTTCACATTGCTAAAAATAAATTTCTAGACATTTCTACAGTAATATTACTTCAGATTATATACATGAACGATTTAAATAGATGCTTAATAATATATTGATTTGTGTATTTCATTAGTCAATATATAAACCTTATCAAGATCATAAATGAACGATGTTATTGTTATATCCTAGTGAAGACATAAGTGCGGGTAACTTTTGGGATCTATTAAGGGACTATTATTCTATATATATTGTTATTGTATAACTATTCAGTGACTAGATTTAATCTACATGTATTCATCTTATTATAAGCTTCATTTTGACCTATGAATTACTGTCCCTAAATAATATTCAGTTTATTGATTATTGTCTCTCACGTTTGCAGCCACATTTGGCTTGATCTTGTACAAATATTATTTCCTATTTTATGGTGTGATTCGCTCTGTCTGTCTGGTATATAAACCGAGTATGCTTGAAATAAATGATTCGCATAGCAGATGCTGTAATTGGTGTTCTGGACACAATTGGAAGGGCTAGGTGGACAAGGGACTAATAAGGACGCTAGACTGCTCATACCAGTTGAACGTCATTGGTTTGACACAGTATTGAGATTAAAAAAGTCGTATGCCGATTGGTGGATAAATCACGTGACAAAATCCGGGTATTAAATTCATAACGATTTGGATGAATGAAATCGGCTAACCAGCAAACCAACTTTCCACACGAATAGACAACAAAACTTGCCAAAGTAATGCCAAACCATCCACAATGTCAATGACGAACCTCCCGTCTCACATAAGACCTTCAGCTCTATATTGGCAATGTAGCTTATACTGCATGCAACACATATGTAGGGTACTAATCGAAATAGCCCAGCCTGAAGCGTTAGGGCAAAAAGAACGCTTAAAACTCATTGTCTGGTGTCGGACTACTAATACAGGACCATCAAGATCGTTTTTATCGCGTTTGCGAAATTTTCATTTTTCCGACTTTCCAGGCCCTGAGTTAGTGGTAGTATCCCACTGTTCTATTAACTTAAGAAAATTAGAACTATTATTAAAAAGATTGTAAATAGAATAATTAAAGTTTGACATGATAGTTTCATATAAAATGAGCATAAGCTAGATTGTTATTAATAAAATAACAATAATGTTTCAAGGATATCTTAGATGATTAGAGATACTTCCTAATACTTCCTGATACTTCCTAATTTAGTTTAGGTCGCTGCTTCAATAAGTCAATAAATAACTGAATTAAGTTAACACACGTTTAAGTAGTACAGAGAATCAAAACAGAATGTATTGTTCAATCAGTGTTTCCTATTTGACTTATTTAATTCCATTAATCACCAACTCAAGTTAAGTCAATGATTATATACTAGGGTAGCTGTGATGTATTTTTCAATAACAATCATTCATATGATCTAATTGGAATCAGATACTGGGCCACCTCAAAGTCAACAACTATCATTCATAGACTCTCTCGAACAGTATTACACAAGTTATATATTTTCATAACATAATATTCGGGACATGAATCCATTTTTAATCACCTCTGATTTGCTTAAAAGTCAAACAACGAATAAATTACACCTACCATTATGGTTATAATTCCATTTTTATTTTGTGATAATTACAATTACAATAAGTCATATGCTCTTTAGAAAAGTAGATAAGTACATAATTAATCAATTAAGACAAACCTGAAACAGAAAAATTTATCCAAAACTTTCCACAGAATTTCGAACTAAGGACCATAGAAAAGTAATATGAATCTGTGATGTGGTCTACTTATATCCATATAAGTAGTGCATGGTGATGATCAGGCATAGAATGTATTTTCGCAGAAGACCGATAAGGAACGAACATGAATGAAGCGCAATCGGTACGAAAGTGCATGAACAATGAAATCAGAGAAGATGGATTGATATTTGCAGAAGGAACAGTCATGATTGAGACAATTGATTGTTATTTTGCAAATTAACTATTTATTGTATGGTTATTAGAATTGAGATAGTCTGTAATTTGTGCTTAATTACATTCGATTGTCCTCAGTCTGTTCTCGTCCACTATATTTGGTATCGCCGCCAACCAGGAGGAGGAAGAGTGCCGTTCTGCGGACGCCGGTGCGGAGAGGTGGCGTTGGCTGTAGCAGGTGCTGTCGACGAAGAGGAGCGGTGGGATGTACGGCTGCTGAGTGGACATCGGATGTAGATGGCTCAGCAGGCCGGTGGATTACGGGTGTTGAACGTCTTAGATGCCGAGTGGATGTCGGATGTTGGTGCCTCGGCAGGTCGACAGAGCTATGGAATCTATGTGTGTACTCAGAAGAAAGTATTAGTGATGTTATGTCATCATCAGCTCAAAAGAAATCTCTTTTTTAAACTCCTTGTACAAAAGATGTATCATTTTGTTTAGTCTAGCTATTATTTAGCTGTTATTATTTGCTAGTAGCAAATATTTACGAATAACCCTTATTTACCGGATATTAATTATTTTTGAAGTTTTATTTTATGTAGAATTACAATATTTAGTTTATCGTTACAAAATGTGCGTTTTGTTTATTTACTAGTGAACTGGTAATGAATAGATTTCCTGACTATCTTGGAATGCTTACAAGTTTTCTTGTTTACTTAATCTATGCTTTTGGATTTGTCTGAAAATTAATTAATAACTCCCTCATATCTTCCTTATTTTGTAATTCAACATTGTCTGATTAATTGTAAGGGTAAAGACAAGTTAAAGGGTATTTAAATAATCTAATTAATCACAGACTAATATATCTATAAGGTCGCTTTATTTAGTCACAGTTTTAGAATTAATATAAATACAGAAATCACGGTTAATAGACAACAACAAGAACGTCTTCATCTTAACATAAATATAAAGAAGTGTGATAATAATTCTCGAATGGTATCTAAACGTTTCTTGTACATTCTAGTTACAGAAATACGACAAACCTTTAAGAAACTTTTTCGAAGAATAAATGTAGGCCTGTTACTCCCAATGGAGCATAGGCCGCCGACCAGCTTTCTCCAACCCACTCTGTCCTGGGCCTTCTTTTCTAGTTCTTTCCAGTTCTTCTTCATTCTTCTCATGTCATTCCGTTGATCAAAAGACTCCTATTACAATTGGCTTTACAGTAGAAGTACAAGATTGGTTTGAAACTATGAAAAATGATAAATCCTTTCAATTAAATCATCGTGTTCGTCTACGTATTTTACCATCAATTCAAACGTCAACTAGTCAACCAACAGAAATATGGCCAGTTAAACCATCCAGTTCATTAAATTATAGATGGAAACTTTCAAATGCAATCGATAAATTTCTTCATCCTAATTGTTCACCACCTTGTAATCCAGATGTTGGTATCTGGCAGATAACACAACAAAGTAAGATGACATTAATTCTGTTTTATAACTAACGAATAGAAAATAAATCATATAAAAACTATCTTAAATTAAAATTGGATTAGTAAACGACTAAAAGTTCATTCTTATGATTTTTACTACGAAAAGATTTTTTAATTATATCAGTTAACAGAAGTATAGAAAAATTTATTTTTCATTTTATTAGAAAGTAAACAATACTTACTCACTTACTTACGCCTGTTACTCCCAATGGAGTACAGGCCGCCGATCAGCATTCTTCAACCCACTCTGTCCTGGGCCTTCGTTTCTAGTTCTATCCAACTTTTGTTCATTCTTTTCATGTCTGTCTCCATTTCTCGAAGTAATGTGTTCTTTGGTCTTCCTCTTCTCCTTTGGCCTTCAGGACTCTATGTTGAGGGCTTGCCTTGTGATGCAGTTGGCTGTTTCTTCAGTGTGTGTCCTATCCACTCCCAGCGCTTCTTCCTGATTTCTTCCTCCGCTGGATGGAATCTGGTTTGTTCTCTCTCACAGTATAATGTTGCTGATAGTGTCTGGCCAACGGATCAGAAATATTTTGCGCAGACATCTGTTAATAAACACTTGTAACTTCTGGATGATGGTTTTCGTACTTCTCCAGGTTTCCACCCCATACAGTAGAACTGTCTTGATATTTGTATTAAAAATTCTGACTTTAGTGTTGGTCGACAGTCGTTTTGAATTCCAGATGTTCTTCAGTTGAAAATATGCTGCTCTAGAAAGCAAACAACTTTTAGTGATCTATATTTTACAGCATCAAATTTCAATTTTTTCAATTCTGATGTTTATGACAGTGAAACATATTTATGCACATACTTATACTGTGTATGACTATATTAGGCCAAGATTATATTTACTCTGTCGACTGGAATTAATTTCTAACACTGGTATTAAATAAATAAATATGAAACTGGATTATATTTAATTCAACGTCAAGCAAGTTATCATATTACAAATGTAAATAAATAAGGAAAGCGAATGACTTTATTTCAATGAAATATATAGTTCACTTACAATAATTCTAATCAAGTAGATCAAAACATTATTACTATCATTATTATTAGTAGTAATGATAATAATAATAAGAACTTGTTATTCCTGTTGTTGATAATCAGAAAGAATTTGATCAGTTTTCTATCGTCATATAGTATTCTTGGACAGAAGCCTTTATACTGTTTGTATTTACAAATTTATTGTATTTTTTGGAGTATGATTAGTGAAATCTAGAGTTTTCATTTTCTTCTGTTTGAAGAATGCCAGCTGGATGTATCTTCAACTCAGTGTTGACGTTTGCACTACGCCTCAAATCCGGTACTTATTCTTTTCAACTAAAATCTGTTATACGAGTTAGTGGCTTTTGTGAATCCTCAGATTAATGAATAAATGATTATTATTTAAAGAGTTAGGCAGTGAATTTCAGTTTCATTCTTAAAAGATTACCAATAAGATTAAGATACATCTAGCTGGCGTGTCCTAACTAGAACAAAATGATTATTGTAGCTTTCACTATTAGATCCACCCCAAAAATATGATGAATGGGCTAAACTTCAGAAACTTTTAAAGATACCGATTTACTTTTTTCTGGGACGTCTCCCATCTGTTACTTGTTTTCTGAATTTTAACCCAGCCATATATTACCTTTCTGTTTGTTCCAATGGCTAGTGATAACTAAATATCATAAAAATCTAATGATTACTTGTTTGTCTCAGGACAAGACATAAGACAATGCAGCTAATCTAATCATATAAACTTCAAAATAACTTACATTTAAAATTAGTTCTCCGAAATCTAAAGCATAAAGTAAATAACTTGGTTGTTAACTTTGACATTGTTTCGATAAAACGAAGCCGTAGTAGTCGTAATATTTTACCTAAATTGGTTACTAAACAAATAGGAAAATCTAAAATATATATCAATCAAATACTTTGCAACTAAACAGTTATTGATACTTTGCAATAATTTCCTCTTTCTTCCATGATAGGATGGTAGAAAACAAAGGTCAACTATAAGAACATTTATTGTTTCTCAAGGAAACTAAAACAGGTTATTAAAATATCGTGTTTAACTGGTTACTATAGAGAATTCATTGGTTAAGGAATGGTAATCAATGTCATGTTTGTCTAGTCTTTTAATTGCTGATCGAGTTCTATGAATCAAGCTGAATAGTAGCCACTAGTCTAAATAACTTGATATTGCATTGACTGTGTTGAAATTCTAGATGGTTGGACGAATGCCAACCAACATGAAAGTTCAAAGTTTCTGTCAAATACCTACAACTATCTGACGTATAACATAGTGCACATTATGTTAAGTAACTCAGACTAGTGATCTTATCAAAAATTGATCTATATAGTTCGGTTACCATAAAAGATTAGACAAATGCAATATCACTCACCACGCAGGGAATAGTCATTTGCAAATATCTCAACCCTGAAGAAGGTCACTTGAAACAAATATAACTCAGTAGTAAAGCCTCACACTGTAAAACTGGGTGATATTGGTTCGAATATGAAAGGGAGCATCAGGTCCCTCAAGATTACAGATAACGGTTGCTCGAAAATCCCAACTAGCACGAAACTTAATTCAAGGTTTATCTGTCCACTAACTTCAACAATATATATATATATATATATATATTATTGTGCAACATCATGGACTGATTAAACTTAGACATTAAAACAGTTGGATACCGGCTTATTGATCCAAAGTTTAGGCGTTTGCTTAAGATCGAATGTCCTGCGTTCGGTTTTCGTGTGCGGGATCGTAGATGCTCACTGCTGAGTAATCGCATACTGAGACGAAACGGTCACTCAGTGTTTCTAGGTTTTTAATGGTAGTCTAATGTCGACTGCTTCATGACTTCAGCGAATACTGTTTATTAGTCCATAATATATGGAGCTGTTTCTCATCACATTGATGCAATCAAGTTTTTCAGTAATTTTGAAAATCAGCGTAGTAATTTGAGCATATTTCTCACCGACATATCAGTGAAATAAGATAAATAGTGATGTTGTTGATATATATTATACCCTAAAGACGTTTAATTTTGACAGGTAGGGAACTTAAAGCCTAAAGTTTCATTCCTAAATTTACATTACAACTCATTTCGCGTTCTTTTTCAGATGTAAACAGTCTATCGGTCACATGGGCTCAACTTTCATTGCTTCAGGAACAAGGAAAATCACAAACTGATATATCAGATGGAAATACGCCTAACTGTCCATGGGAAAAATTTGATCATTTACAAAATTTACTTATTTTTGCACCAACTTTAGTTTCAGCCCAGAAAAATCTAGGTCTTGTCACTGGTCTTGCTAACGATGGTCAACTCTATCTATCCCCTTGGTCAGCTCCTTCGAATCATTTTAGAGCACATATGGAATCATCTGAACTTGGAATAGTTGAAGCGGCTGTAGTTGATCGTATGGGAAGTTGTGCACGTCATACTAATAAGTTCGAAGGTCAAGAACTTACAGGAAAATCAATGCAAAACAGATTCTCTTCATTCTCAAGTCTAGATAATGACGTGATTATGAATTTCACAGTATTCACGGGTATGTTTAGAATCATAAAGATCACTGTGTTAAATGATTTGTCATTTTT
Source organism: Schistosoma mansoni (assembly GCF_000237925.1). Taxonomy (NCBI): domain Eukaryota; kingdom Metazoa; phylum Platyhelminthes; class Trematoda; order Strigeidida; family Schistosomatidae; genus Schistosoma; species Schistosoma mansoni. Next base: position 8,291,343 of record NC_031497.1, read on the forward strand.
ACGTATATAATAAACTGGAAGTTCTTAATTACACACTTTACACAATATTAAATTACGAAAAATGTCTTGATCAAAAATGAAATAGCTTGTCTTAATGCTGAGTCGAACCGTGTTCTTACTTATATTTTCTGTTTGATTGATTGAATAACAAAATGATTGACATTGGGAGCTACATAAAGCATCTATATATTTTCACTTGATAAAATGCTCGGGTTGGTAACACAATACTTTTTATTATACAATCTTTCAACTCTAACTAAGCAGTGTAATACGAAAGTCAGTAGGTGATTAAAGTAGTATTTCCAACCCATTAATAGTGAAATGACGCCATTTTTGAATCAGATAAAAAACAATGTAGTCATTTAAGAATTAGATAATTCACTGCAAATTTATACCATGAAATTCCTCGTAGCCACTATGATTCAAAGTGTACTACTTAGAATCTTAGACTTGAAATGAGGTCCATGATATGAATTAACGCAACTATAATAAAAAAATTGAACATTAATAACAAATGTTGCATAGTTTCATCGATAAGCGAAAGCAACATAAGGAGTGTCACAGAAATTACATTTGGTAACATTGTACCTCATCACAACCAAGGTGAACTACCTACAACCTTGTAAAAAATGACTGATATGAAACATTACTAACAAACTAAAAACAGAGGTCCACGAGTATATGGATTTATCGTTGTTCCAAGATTTGGCATTATTCTAATTTCAATATTTTTATTTGACTATCAAATGATTTTATTCAAAAATGTGAAAATTAAATTTATTTTGTAATATGAAGCCAATAATTCTTTTTTTCATCATTGTATAAGATTTGAATATTTAGACGGCTGAGGATTACTGTCAGACATTTATGAATAGCTAAGCAACATGTTAATAGATCAATAAGTTATTTAAGAATAGTTATATACCTATCATACATAAGGAGATATTCTTAAATTGTTTCACAATCGTACTGGTTCTTGGGTTTTGTTATCTATTTTGCTTAGAACGTAAATGAAACCTTCACGATTAAACTACCTAGATCAAAAAACACAACTTTAGTAAAATAATGAGTCTCCTTTCTGATCAAATAGAACGAGTGTAATTACCATTTACTTACGTAATTATTTATTACTGTTACCTCTCGTGAAGAAGCATAGGCCGCCTACCAGCGTTCTACATTCAATTCTGTCCTGGATAATCCTTTCCAGTTCTCTCCACTTGCTATTCATCCTTTTCATATCTGCTTCCGATTTTCGACGCAGTCTATTCCTTGGTCTTTTTCTTTTCCTCTTCCCGTCAGGAATCCAAGTTAGCGCTTTTCTTGTGATGAAGTTTGATGATTTCCTCTAACGTCTTTTCCTAATTTCTTCTACTATTGGAAGCTCGTTTGTTCTCTCCTACAGTAGACTGTTGCTGGTGGTATCCGACCAACTCATAGGGCAGAGTCTAAATGGTTTAATTTGTTCAATCTGGATGGCATTTTTTAGGAACGTTGTTTTCTACGATATAGGGTTACCGACCCCACTCACAACCCTCCTCTTTTACCCGGGCTTGGGACAGGCAGTAACTCTAGAAGAGCTACAGGTGGAGTTAATTACCATTTTCATCAAAATTATTATTATTAATAGTCATACTTTATTAAACATTTTATCTGTCTTGTCCACCTGGTTTATTAATGATTTATACATTTTTGTATCAATATCATAAGATTCTCTCTACTTTATGCATTTACTCATGCTTCCTGACAAACAATGTTAACATTAACCTAGCGTTTACTTATTATTATTACTATATTAGAGGTCATTTGTTGGAACATTAAAAACTAGAAACGCTCTGTAATCCTAGGTACCTACTACTACTATTGCGAAATTTTTATACTGAAATAAAACAGTTGTCTAATATTGATTTTTAGCGATTATCTAGTTGACTTCAGTTCATAATAAAAATTATCCTCAAAATACGTGAAAAACACTCCACTATCATAGTCATCATCATCATTATCATCTAATGTATCCACCTTCATTGTAATTTTGCTCTACCATGACAATTCAAGTATTCGAAAACTTAACATTTATGTTTGCTTTAGTAAAGCTTTGATGATGATAAATTATTGAATGTGTGATATTTTATTAAATTAGGGTATTTTGTTTTCATCTATACACGAAGCATAGAAGAAATTGAGAAATGTTTACCGGAATACAAAAAGCTTTTTGAATAAATAGTAAATTAAAGAAAGCGTACATATTGTAAACGTAAAATTATCACCAAATTTTCTCCATATTAACTATTTTATTAGGTGAAGGTTTTCGACGTAAAATAGTAAGTGATGATATCTTGGCAACAATGTCTCGAAGCAATGTTCATTTATATGATATAGGTAAGTAGTGATATTCTTAAGTATCTCTAAATTTTATCATATTCTGTAACTTTGTAGTATGGAATTCTTGAAAAATATATTCATGGATATTTGAGGAATGGTATTTCATAATTTTGATGATTGATTATATTTCTTTGAAAAAGCTTGGACTAGATTGCGAGGCGAAACGTTGGATTTACTTCAAATTTATTTGTTGAGATTTTATAAATAAATTCTTCCGCCTTAATATTTGAAGAATGCTTTTAATGAAATAAACTGTCATTTAAGTCTTAGAAGTTATCAGAATACAGTTAAAGTAAAATTAAATGGAGAGCAGATAGTAACTATTTTGAAATAGTCTCCTTTTCTTGTATGCATCTAAATTTATAGTGAAGTATCTATCCTATTAGGTAAATGAATCGGCAGCGAAGTATCATGCATAACAAAAAATATTGTTTTCTTATACTGAAAATATTACCGTAACACGATCCAGACCACGTATACTCCATAAAACGACGAAAAGACAACAAAGCATTATTCTTTATGCTAAAATTAAGTGTATTGAAATAAGTTCTACCACTAAAGTTGATCTGATTATTACGTTAGACATTTTGATTAAGCCGCTGAAAAGACCTATAAGCATGAAGTAGAGATAGGTATCTACCTCATACAGTGGATGAAGGGTCGAGCAATATCATGAATCGATTGAAATAAGACATTAACATTGTCGGACGCCGACCAGCTAAGTGGTTTAGAGGTTAAGCGTTCGCGCGAGACCGAAGGTTCGAAACCCACGAGTGGGATCGTAGGGTCGTAGATGCGAGTAGTCCTAGTCCCATATTAGGGCGAGACGGCTGTTCAGTGATTCCAGGTTCTCAAGGGTGGTCTAGCTTTAATTGACTCATTAATTCAAGCATTAGAAACTACTTTGTTCAAAGTTGAATCTTCGGAAATGGAATAAAGTTACAATAATTCAACATCTGATCAAATCAATAAACATTAACTATTCTATTTTTTTCATTTGTTTTTCCTTAAGGTGGTAGACAAGTAGGCTCGTCACATTGGATTGGTTTAGAGAAAGATAAATCAACAATATTTGGCATCATTATTGGCAATTCCGTTCAACCGTCAAGTCATAAATTTCAGTAAGTTCTAATATGATACATATAGTTTTAATTATTCTTTATAGTGGTATAGGGGGACTTCTGGAGGTTGCATAATTTTGATAGTTTGAATATCAAACTGATCGGATGCGGAGTCTTGAATGCACATCGCTGAGGAGTCCCGTACCAAGGCCAAACGGTCGTTCAGTGTTTCCAGGTTTCCAGTGGCGGTTTGGCTAATATTGTTTTGTGATTTAAACAATGAAAATATGTTATGATCATAGGCTCCAGTATAGATTGATACATTTTATAACTTATATTACGGACTGATTTAATTTAAACAACTAATGAAAACTAAAAAGCATTAGACAACAATTTCGTTCTAGTATGGGACTCTTTAGCAGTTCACATTAAAGACTATGAGCGAGGACTGAACTCAAGGCCTTCATTCCTCGTAATGACTGATTGGGCTTTCAGCCAATGAGTTGATATCGAACGTTTGTCACGTTTAACTTTAATGAATTCAATGTAGTGCTCAACTATCATCTACCACTTTTGGTAACATTTGCCTCACAACTGATATATGAAGTAAATAATAAATGAGTTTACATCATCAAATTTACACATGGCAAAAGTGTTTTAGTTAACTTAACCAACAAATTATTAGAAATACTATGGAATTCATTAGAAAAATTCTTTAATCGTTTTGTTAAATCATTAAGTAGAAGTACAACAGAATAAATACATGTACTGAGTCTTTTAATACTCTAGCAAAAACTATTAAAATAGAACAAGACAAATTCACTACATCTTGCTAAAGTATTAACCATAAAAAGATTTAAACCAAATTTACTCATCCTTGTTCTGTTATGATGATCTCATTTAAAAATTCTCGTTATGTAATCTTTTGCTATGATACTAGTTGTAATTACTTAGTTGTTATTTGATCCATATATGCAGTTAGTATTACATAACTATTATATTAATCTTTTATAAACAGTTTTGTTTCTTTGCTCCTAGTTTGTCTTCTATAATATTCAACTTTAACATGTTCACTTGAATTAACATAAATATTCAACTATATTAACTCTCCCATACTTTTTGATCTTTTGTTAAACTTCATTGATCAGAAATTTTTTGATATTATAGTGTTGTGAAGTATTCATTTAGTTGGCCGTTATTTTGACGCCCATTAGATTGGTAGTTGACGGGCGCAACACTTTTGTGGCCCAATTATCTGACTGCAGTTAGATCGGATGAATGATCATTATAAAATGATTGCCGTCGAAATATGTATCCTGACTATTCTCGTATATAATCTTCGGCTAAAATCGTGTTAGTGAATAACGGAATTAAATAAGTCAAATACGGGAATGAGTTTCGAATACGTGTATTTCATACAATCATTGATGCAGAAAAATGAGCGAAGGAATGAAGCGAAGAGATGAGAGTGAGGCGAAACGACACGCAGTGAAGAAGGCGTGTGAGCTAACTCGATTCAACTAAGCGTTAACCGATATTTATAGTCACACAAGAGTAAGCTACATACATGTGATGAGTAGGATAAAATGTAGACACATGCGCTTACATAAAAACAGTCAAGATTAATAAGCGAATAACTGACAAGATCAAAATGTGACTCGAGAAGGGTATATGAATTGACATGTTCAGAAGCTAGAATAAGCTATGTGGGCTTAACATAATTACTGACACTACATGTACACTATATTTTGGATTATTGGTGTTATTTATCATACCTATGTTATCAGTAGCTGAAGGGAACTCACGAAATAAATGATTTCATCATATCCTGCTACGTTCGTTGCTCTTCCTCTAGCCAAATTTTCCAGAGTGATATATTCTTATGATGATGAGGGAAAAATATATGTCACTTTAATTAACATCTATCTCACGTTATCGGATTATGACATAAATTTATTTGTTACATATAAACAATAAGTTGACAGCTATTATCACGTAGTTATTGACTCCTTCTCAAATGTTTTTTTCATCTCTTAATGTTTCCTATGAATTTGTCTGATCCAATAGCACTTCATTTTAAAAACTCAAGCATGTTATATAATTCTGATATGTTTATAAAAGTTCTAATCTTGATACTTCATTAAATGATAACCCAAACTAGCATATAAAAAAATAATTAAAGATAAACAAAAGACCGTTTAGCGGTTGACTTCAACTGAATATTGAAAATCTTATAATCAGGTTTCATGATCCATCATTAGTAGTTCTAAATGAAAGTTTATCATCTATACTAATCATCAGAGTAATATAACCCTGTTGCTTTAGAAGTCCTTTTAACTAGTATCTCAGTCTAATCTGTTTATGCACCAATTTAAGTATAAATCAGATAAAGAGATTAAAGGTAAAACTTAAAATTACCATTCTTATGCATAAAAAAGAACTACCTGGGACAAATAGTAGATAATAACTAATAATAGTTGTTCTGTTATATATATATATATATAACTCTACCACTTGAACGGAAAATCAGCGACTTTTCAGATTACTTAAATATAATAAGTAGCACATTGTCATTTTAATAATTTATTTTACCACGGAAATATATTCAAATATAATAAGATTTCGATGTAGGTTTGTTCTCTGAGCTAGGTGGTTTGGTCTTGGAGCTTTCATCTTCCTTCTGAACGACATCATCAGCACAAACTTCGGGTAGAAGTGAAGTGTTTGAATTTCTCCACATGTGATTCATAGCTTGTCCTGTGCACCTCGATGTTGATTGGTTTTTATTGACATTAAATCTGTCATTGTTTATTTCTTTGTTTTGGTTGTATCTCCAATTGGTTCCACGACCAAACCACCCAGCTCAGAGAACAAACCTACATCAAAATCACCCACCTGAGCTACAAATCTTCTCCACCACACAAAGATTTCAAATAAAACTTTTTATTTATAAAATTTCCAAGTTGAATAATGAATTGTTCTTTTAAAAATCCTTACTAGAAATTTAAATAAACTTAATTTCTCTTTGATGAAATTCTTTCAGAACGGATCTTTGAGGATTTAGATCTAATAACTAACTTTACAAAATACGAAACACGATATAGACACTACTAAATAGCTGATAAAATCTTTTAAAACAGTAATTTAGCGATTCACCGGTGCTAATGAAAAGCTATTAGATCAATAGATAATGTTACTAGCACTCCTTAAAAATATAATTTTCAAATGGAATTTTAATAGGAATGCTTACAAACAGTCGACAAATCTTTTTACTAACCTTTGACAACTAAGAATAACTAATAGAGTTTGATTTAATTGCCGACTAATTTACTGTTGATGCCTGGATTTTCGTGTTGTTGATGTTAAAGAATTCAACTGAACAATCTTTTTCGGCAGTGTCGGGCTAATTCAATCAGGATCCATTTATTCCAAAAGAGACTGATAAATTACAGTCCTTGGCATTACCAACGAAAAGATCTAAATCCCTACAAACAAATTACACACTCACTGTGCATCACAGTGATTGTCTGGTCTAAGCAGTTCAGTGGATAGTGTGTTGTGAATCTGAACCGGAAGGTGTTAAATTTGAGTTGTGGTGTGAGCATTAACACTGGAACACAGGTAAGCTCATCTGACAAGTTTCAAGCAGAACAAAACCCTTGCCCCGTATTCCGCTCCCTACTCACAGTCTAACTTTACTCGAATGTGTTATTTTTAAAAAAGTTAAATAAAGTTTTATATTACTTTGCAATAATTCAGTAACTTGATATGTTTGGCATTTATTCTGTGTACCTTTTTAATTTAGTATAACAGATAATCCAGAAAAGAATGTGGGCGTTCAATTTTCAATTTATGTGGCTGGATCCAATCCACAACTGCCAATTAATTTCAATCATCGTGTAGTAATGCACTTTAGCGCAGATCATAGTCGACCATGGACAGGAGGACATAGTCTAGTAGATAGATGGCTACTAATTTCAGCTTTGGATGATTACCTTAGACCTCATTGTATGGGAAGCATGATATGTCGCAATGATATGGATATTATTTTACTTACACTTAACTATCAAGGTATGAGAAGAATAAAAATCCGGATCCTAAGTTCAATATATAGTAGCATAAATGAACTACTGGGTCTCTAGAAATAAATTAATACTCCAAAGTTGATAAGTAAACAATAATTTTTTGATGAAATCGAGTGAAGATCATCCTGTAATATGAACAGATCAAGGTTGAAAATAATTACGATTGAATTCAAACTTTGTGCTTTGAAAATGTCATAGTCACTACAAATCCAGAATGTTTTGAATTTAATATCACCTGAATGGGTAAATGCTTATTACTGAGTAGTCCCGAAGTAGGATGTAAAGACTGTTCACTCCTCTCTGGTACTCCAATCGATCCTAGTTTATAAAAATCCCCTTCCGAGAACACGAACTCACCCCCACAAAATTAATTTATCAAACTCTGGTTTAATTATTATTTGATATACAAAAAGTACGAAACAATCACCTCAAAATATAATTAGTAATTGTCAGTAAAATTCTAACAAATTTTCTCTGTTTCAATAGACCCGACAAAACATAGTGGTTTGCGAACATATTTTACATAAAATTGCCTAATTGAGAGAACTGTTTTGAAAACAATTCTATTTCTAAAGCCAGTTTTAACTAAGTTAAATCCAAACAACTAATAATTTTCATAATTATTCCTAAACGTTATAATATCTGTGTTGCACTAGTAAATTTAAATGATTCTAAGATCTATATATTTCTTATCAGTCGGTTAGTGTACAATTAAGTTTGAGAATTAATCTGCTGTTCAAAATAGACGAATTTTCAAGATTTATGATCATTTTTTCAAGCTTATATTATAAATATGCTTGGCACAGAAACTAATATGCAAACTGTGAGGAAATGTCGATATCATATGGTTAAAGGTCATCAGTTACAATTCCTGGACCTAAGTTTTGTTCTGATTGAAATTCACAATCGTGGAAAACATATAACAATCAGGAAACTGGTTTTATTTCAAAGACACAAACCTGAGTCCACTAATGCCAGAATCAAACGAGTTACCTTGAAAATCGCATCCTAAAAGGATATAGGGTTTAAAATAGTCACTTGCTGAATAATAAACAGCGTTAATATTACTAGGTATTAGCAGTGATCGTATTTTATTGAACCATTTATAACACACATGAAAGACCATTTAACTGAATATCACCGTGAGCTTTGTATGCTGATTGACAATGAAAATACATTCAACATGAAATCCTAGAAATAAACTAATTCCATATTGTGGAAACTATTCGAACATCAACTTTTTTTAAGTGTAGTTGTAACACTACTTTAAGATGTTCTAATACAAATCACGAAATCCCTCATCTGATTATTGTTAAAAAATAATACTGCGCCTGTAGTGTGGTCTACTTATATCCATATAAGTAGTATATAGTGATGGTCAGGCGTAGATTGTATTTTGGCAGAAGACCGATAAGGAAAGGACTGAAATGAAGCGCAATTGGTAGGAAAATGCATGAACAATGGAATCAGAGAAGATGAACTGATATTTATAGAAGGAACAGTGAAGATTGAGACAATTGTTTGTTAGTTTGCAAATTCACTGTTCATTGTATGGTTATCAGAATTCAGTGAAATAGTCTGTAATTTTCGATTAAATACATTCGATTGTAAGATGGTGGTTGGAGGTGGTCAACAGGAAACCCTGGACCCGAGTTTCGTGCTACTTGGCACTCGTCAGCAAAGTGTACCTGTAATCTTGAGGGAACTGATGCTCCCTGGCGGATTCGATCCTGTGTCACTCAGCTTCACAGTCAGAGATGTTACCACTGAGCTAATCGTGCCGCGACCAACCTCCTGTAGGACTGAGATGTAATCACAATTGATTGATCACTGGGTGGTGATCAATCAATTGTGATTACATTCGATTGTCCCCAACCCGTGTTTTGTTCACTACACGCCTACTGTTTTATCATGTTACTTATATCATTACTTCTTTTCAAGTTTATACTTTTGTTTTTCAAATATAGCATCTGGATTTTCTGTTATATGGGCTCAAAAATCTATTCTAATTCTTACTGAAAATATTAATTTAAATAAAACTACAGAAATATTGGATTCTTATACTCAACAAGAATATTGGAGTCAATGGTCTAAAAATATACATCATACAGTTAAACGTAGTATAGATTTGAATCAAATTTCTTTACAATGTAATAGTCAATATGAAAATTGTCAATCATCAACATCAACTATTCGTTTTACTAAACCAATCAATCAACAATATAAAGATGAATATAGAAGAAAACGTAATTTATTAAATACAATAAATTGTCCTGAAAGAGAAATAATAAAATTAGAAAATCGTCTATTATCAGAAATAAGAAAAGATTTACAACAACCATCAATAGATTTTATAAAACATTTAAAAGAAACTGGTGTTGGTCAATTGGATGAAATACAAATTGAACGACTTGGTCCTTGTATTCAAACGCATAGTAATTATGATTGATTCTTTTTTAATGAATATTTAATAGTGTTTTTAAAAATTATTGAGATTGTATATGAACATTATACTTACTTACTTACGTCTGTTACCCCTCGTGGAGATGCATAGGCCACTCACCAGCATTCTCCATCCAACTATGTCCTGGGCAATCCTTTCCAGTTAACATTCATCCTTTTCATATCTGCTTCTATTTCCCGGCGAAATGTGTTCTTTGGCCTTCCTCTTTTCCGCTTCCCTTCCGGATTCCAAGTTAGGGATTGCCTTGTGATGCACATTGGTGATTTCCTTAATATATGTCCGATCCACTTCCAATGTCTTTTCCTAATTTCCTATTCAGTTTGAAGCTGGTTTGTCCTCTCCCACGGAAGGCTGATGCTGATAGTATTCGACTAATGAATATTGAGTATTTTGCGTAGACAACTGTTCATAAATACTTGTACCTTCTTGAAGATGGATTGAACAGTTCTCCACGTTTCAGCTCCGTACAGTAGGACGGTCTTAACGTTCGTATTGAAGGTTCTCACTTTGAAGTTAGTTGACAGTTGTTTTGAGTTCCATATATTCTTCAATTGTAGAAATGCTGTCCTTGCTTTGCCAATCCTCGCCTTTACATCTGCATCCGATCTTCCTTGTTTATCCATGATGCTTCCCAATTACGTAAATGTTTTATACTTCTTCCAGTATTTCTCCATCAAGTGTGATTGCGTTGGTGTTTTCTGTGTTGTATTTGAGAATCTTGCTTTTTCCTTTGTGTATGGTGAGGCCTATTGATGCAGAGGCTGCTGCTACATTTGTTGTTTTCGTCTGTATTTGTTCGTATGTATGAGATAGGAGGGCTAGGTCATCTGCGAAGTCCAAATCATCTAATTGATTCTGAGATGTCCATCGTATTCCGTGTTTCCCCACAGATGTCGAAGTCTTTATAATAAAATCAATCACTAGAAGAAAGAGGAAGGGGGAGAGTAGACAGCCTTGTCTCACTCCGGTCCCTACTGGAAATGCATCTGTCAGCTGTCCTCCATGCACGATATTAACATTATGTTTGTTGTTAATTATCCTAAAAATCATTTAACTATAGAATTCTACCTGACTTATACGAATATCTAGAGGTTAAGCGCTCGCACGCGAGACTGACAGGTCCTAGGTTCGGATCTTGCAAGGCGGGATCGTGGATGCGCATTGCTGAGGAGTTCAGCAATAGGACAAAACGGCCGTTCAGTGGCTTTAGGTTTTCTATTCTAGGTTTTCAATTCACTCATAAATTCAACTATGAAATTACTGTAATCTCCACAAAACCCCCTTCTGATATTATTGAAATTTATTATTAATTGAAAACCAATTATATTTCATCAATTTTTTATATAATATGTAGTTCATGAACGCGACTGGTAAAATTTTCAAAAATATGTCTAAAAGGCAAATTTTTCTTCATTGAATTACTATTTTGATTGTTTACAAATACTTCAATGAGTTTTTGTCGTTAGTTTAATGAATAATTCTTTGAGTATACTTTCTTTTTTTGTTTTCATACACAGAAGCTCCACCAATTTTTATACCTGGACCTGGATTTGAAGGTAATCATGAAATGTTTATCCCAAATTATGAAAATAAAAGAGAATATAAAGAATCAGTTGATTCTGGTCCATCTGGATCATCATCATCACCATCATTATCATCGTTATCAACTTCATCTATACAAGATGAAATGAATGGATCAAGAGTAATTCTACTTGGGACTCTTTTACCAATTTGTATATCACTTATTATACTATTATTAGGTATACTAGCATTTGTATGGTATCGTAAAAATGGTAAATCATGTCCAAATGGTTTAACATCGCATACGTCCATTGTTAATAGTGGACATAGTGTTGTAAATTTAGAAACTGAAAAAATGTTGACAACAATAACTAGTCCAAAAAAATTGACAAGTAATGGTCGTCAGTCAAAAAATACAAAACCAGGTGAGTTTGCTCTATAATTATCAATTTTTTTCAATAATGCAACTCATATGTAAAATATGTATTTTTCTAACTGTGATTCTATATACAGGATATGATAATAATTTTGACGTTTAACATGGTAGCAAAAATTAACTCCTAATAATAGCTATCACCTATTAATTAACACATTGTATTGCTTAGGTTTATGAACATAACATTGATTAGAATTGGATGAGCATTCATTATTATTGGAACACAGTGGTATAAATTGAATGAATATAGAAAATACATTAGAAGTTTTATAATTCAGTCAGTTTGTTTGCTTATGCAATTTGATGACTATGAGTTCATTTGACAGTGTACACTAAGATTTTCACTCTAATGTCGTAATTTATCCGACCGACATTTATTTTATGAATTACTAACTAACACATAATACAGTTTCGCTACTATGTAAGTGATGAAACTGTATCTCAAAGGATAGACGATTGAATGATAAAGTTCACGTTGTTATGCCAATTACGATAACCCATATACAATTTTATAAACTGTATATATGATCATCATGTTAGTATCATGATATATAACAATGGTTAAACAAAGAATAAAGACGAACAGTAGTACATTCAACCCTTATACCATTAGTTGACATTATCCATCAAGTCAAGGTATATGTATCATTTGAAACTATATATCAACATCAATCTGATTTCCCCTATACTTCCGGATGTCTCCTCCAACACACAACATAAGTTACAGAAATTCAAACAAATAGGCCCTACATTTTCCATCAAGAAAATATCACTACAACCTCTCAAATTTCCCTTCACATGAAATTAATCCCACACGTAGACTTAGACTTTTGATATATGTTCGTCCTTGCTCTTATGTAGTCATTGGAAACAATTAACGGATTCTTGAATACAGATGGTATTGCATCTTCTTCAATGTGTAATGAGTCTTAATAATCGACTGATTAATTCTTCCATTTTTATATTTCGACTTATCACCGGTAATATTATCAACATGTTAATCTATTCGTCACCATTTCATTGACTGATTTTACTTTCAAACGTAGAACTATATTTATTAGCGTTAAACCATGGTAAAAAGCTAATTGAAATTAAATATTTTTTTACTTAAGTTGTACTTGATTGAAGGCATCAACTTCACAAATACCACTGACCTTATTGTATTTTAATCCTAATCATGTTCATAAGAAATAAAATGAATCCTTATAAACAGATACTTTAGTTTATAAATACAAAAAAAGATATTACACTTATAATCTGATTTCTTTTTCAACTGTAGATAATATGAACAGTGGAAGCATTTCAACTGGATCTGATAAAACATGTTTATCTCCTACAAAACCAATGATATTAACTAACGAACGACCACCGTTTACACCACCAGACTATAATCCAGGATTTACTGACTCTACAGATAGACTACCTATGACACATTTATCTCAATCACAAATCCCATTACAAAATACTAATGAAACATTAGTTACTGGAATGATGGATATTAGACAAAATCAAACAAAAACAAGTTTTACTTTACGACCTAATCCATACAGAAATTTACCTCCAGCAATTGAAACAAAACCAGGAATGCCTCCACCTGCTTCACAAATTCCCTATGCACCATTTCGTAAAATTATGACATTCCCTAATTCATCAATTGATCACAAACAATAGATAGCTATATAACTATCTAGCAGATAAGTGAAAGATTTATATCCGTCACAATGTGAAAATGTATCATACATGTATTATTATTTTAAAAGAAAAATTTTCATCTTATCTATTCTATTTTGCCTTTTTGGGTTTCTTTTCATTTAATCCAGTCCGCTTTATTGTTATTTTTATGAAACCTCTGACATTGTTTTTCTTATACTTGATCACTTACACGTGCATACACAATTAACATCTTACTTTCAGTATGAATGCATCTCATAATGACCATCCTTAATAGACTAGCCCACATTGTTACTTTTTCTGCTTCACGATTCATAAAGGCCTTTGTATTTTTTTTTAAAAAGGTGAATTCGTAAGTAACGGTTGACTTTGATGCAAAAGTACTTTTTTTTACTATTATCACTGTGTTGTTCTGCATGTTGATAGATTACTTGAAAGAATAAAGAATACTGGGAAACTCAATTTTATGTTCACATTTATCCTAATGGCTTTCCTTTCTTACTCTTTATTGAGTTTGTTCTTTCTCAATACTATAATGTATTAACATGTCTGTTTGTTGGTAATCTTTGTTCATATAACCACAATCATGTATATTAAATGTGTAATTTATTTTGCTTAGGTATTTTATAAACTTATTTGTTTACTGGGAAAAAAATTTATAAAGTGTAATCATTTATTTATTCGTTTGTCTAAGATGAATACTGACATTGTGAAAACTAACCCTCTAAATAATCGTCTCGTATTCTTCGGCCTTCTTAACGCTATTTTTTTTCTTTTTCTTTTTTTTAATGTATTAATTTAAAACAACTTTCTTGTATAAATTTCTGTCTTATGGTTAAATAAACAAAACATTGACAAAGATAACATGTTTCAAATTAAGATCCAATCTAATATTGATATGATCAATCAACTTGGTAAATACTACCATTATTTGGAATTGGATCAGCTGAATATGATCTTAAATCTTAAATTCCATGATTATCATTGTCATCATTAAACTTGTATGAAACTATTTTGTTTAAAAAAATCGTTATTCTCAGCTTACTTTCATTAAATGTTCATAAAATAACAGAGATTGCTTAAAAAGAGTTAAACATTTACGTTGCTGTTTCCCTTCAGTTTGTTATTCATTTTAAGTCTAAAGTTTACATATTTTTACTATTGTTGTTACTAAATTGTTGTTCGTTCTTTGATTTTATTGATGTGTTCTTCTATTTCACTTCTCTACTTCCTTTAAATTTTCCATATTCACTATAACCAATAATAATAATCAAATAATGGAACGAAGACATAAAAAGATGAATTTTAACAAATATGTAGATTATAAGAAAAGATGGATAGTGGCTATCAGTGAAATCCAAGACGCGCGTTTCGTCCTATTTGGGACTCGTCAGCTGAATGTACCTGCATCTCATAATTGATGTTCACTTTGGGACTCAAACCCAGTAACTTTCGCTTCAAACGCCATCGCGTTGTCCACTTAGCTACTGATAACGCGATGGCGTTTGAAGCGAAAAGTACTGGGTTGATGTTTAAGACTGCAATCGATCAATCTCCTATTGGTAGGACGCAATTCCTGGATTCCACTGCTAGCGACTATTCATCTTTGCTCATATTGCTTGTGAATTAAGGCTTTATCGAGGCAGTCCGCACAGTATGCACATATTCCAATAAGAGACTGATCAATTGTAGTCCTAAACATCAATGGGAAGATTAAAAACAAACAATACCGAGTGTATTTAAAAATATAGATTATTTTCGTAACTGTTGGAAAACTAGGAAGCATTGAATAATTTCTCTGTCCTTGTTTAGAAATCTAAATCAGTGTATATTCACCAGTTTGCATAAAATGATTAAAAACCTGACAGAATTAAGTCAAAAAGTTTTAAACGACTCACATTTGTAATGTTAATCAATTTAGAAAATTATGCGACCATCTACCCACATATTTGATTAGTAAATATCTCAAACCTACTACGTTTAAAGTTAAAAATTATTTTCCTTAATGGTTTAGAATATTGATAATACAATTATTCGTTCATGGATTTATTGATAACGCATACAGTGTTTTCAGGAACAAGACTGGATAATATAGATAACAGTGGAAAGATATCCTTACAATATTAGTATATCTAGGGGAAGGCATGTTAGTATTATGTTTTATTAGGAATTTTCAATGGGAATTGTCGTCAGCTAGGGAACTATTAAAAATCAGGGAAAACAACAAGATACTTAGGTTTCTCTCTAGTTGTCACCCTTCGATAATGAATATCTGTAGTCTTGAGGAAAGTGATATTTTCATGAGATATGAATCATTTTTACAAAGTATTACTGCCTGTGACACTTCCATTGAGGTGTCAGGGCGGCAACTAACCATATATATATTTTCCTATTTCCAGAAGAGTTTCATTTGACAAATTTCAGGTCACAATCCCATCATTAGCAACAAGTTTAGTTCCTTTCAATTAACTTGTGAGATATCATAATAATTCCCCAAATTTCATAGAAAATAATATGTGTCAACATTTTGACTGATCAATTTCACACAAGTCAGTAGTTTTCATAAGAATCTCAATAATGTCTCCGTGAAGTTGACTACAGTGATCAAAAGCATGAAATAATGACTTAAACATTTTATTCAATCAGTAAAATTAGTTTTAAAATTTACTTTTTTGTTAATTAGTGCATGCTTCATGAAATTATACTATAGTGAACGAGAACACAAGTGGAGACAATCGAATGTATTTGGATACAAAATTACAGAATCACTTGGTAAAATCTGAGAACCATACAGTAAATACTTCACTTGCAAAATGTCAATCAATCATCTCAGACTTTTTTGTTCTTTTGTTTTCACGTCAATCATTCGCTGTTCCCGTTCTCTTTTGTTTGATCTTCTTAACCTTATGCCTCCAAGCATTTTACTTTCGATTGATGATACATACTACTTATATCTGTCGACATCAGTAACACACACCACAATACCTATCCATAACAATCACGTAATTGACCTCTTACAATTATACGAACCACTCTATCAAATCTAATTGATCAATAATTAGATAATCTATGACTTTCTTCTGTTTGATAGACATCCTATGTGTAATATATCAAAAGAATGATTGATGAAAGTATTTCTATCTCTGCTACAATAAGCACCATGGTCAGTAGTAGTTAAAATATAAAAATAATTAGGTTATAAAATAAATCAACCCAAATTAATAATTATAGAAATTACCATTACCAAATTTTTTAGTCCATAGATTCAATGATACAATAATAAAAAAAACATGGTTTTCCTTAATTTATTTAAAATTATAAGTCATCCATACAAAATTATTAAATCATGATGGAAGTTCGTAAACCTGTTTAAAATAACTCTTCATCTCTCATATGGCATAATGAAAATTTACTTGCTTGGTAAACTAAAATTCATTCAAATTATTTTGTTGTTACCTAGATTGTTAAAATTTTCAATCATTTATTGTAGTTTATTAAGTACGTATGTTGATGAAATGATTTTCATAAAAATAGTCAAATACTTCTTTTCATAAATGTTTAAATCTTCCCGCTGTTGATAGTAAGCACTATAATCAATGAGTGCTTTGTGGAATATGTGAATCTTCAGTTAATAGGCTGAAGACTGCCATCAGGTCAATCATTTTTTAGCAAAGTTGGATAGTAGAATTCGCGATCATAAGATCCATATATTTTCAGTGCACATCCACGATAACGCCTCGAGAGATTCGAAGAAAATGGTGGGTGTGCCGCTCGATTTCGTGGATTGGTTGAAGTTAGACATTAACACCGTTGGATACCGGCTCATTGGTCTAGAGGTTAAGTACTTGCGCGCGAGACTGATAGGTCCTGGGTTCGAATCTCGCAAGACGGGATCGTGGATGCGCACTGCTGAGGAGTCCCATAATAGGACGGAACGGCCGTCCAATGCTTTGAGGTTTTCCATGGTGCTCTAGCTTCAATTGACTCATGATCTCAACTACTATAATTACTATGATATTCACAAAAATCCTTTCTGAAATAAAATTCTGATAAAATTTCAAGACTTTAAACCAATAAATAAATTTTCAAACACATTTCCTATAAAAGTATCAATATGATTGTATTACTGATACAGTTACCAACATTTTAAATGTATAACTACATTATTAAGTCTATTAGAAGGAATATTAAAACTGAAATCCGAATTTTTTTTGCCCAAATAATAATGAGTCTACACTGTGAACATACATGAGAATTGCTCGTTGTAACATTTACTGTCAAATATAACAAATACCCTAATGTTTTGTTCAGCTTATTTCCCTGTGAATATTACTTTAGTTTCCAAATTTCACTTATGAATTTCTAATGTCCCATAGTTATAGAGATGAATTTCGTAAGTTATCGATGAATTTTTCTTCAAAGTCTTTGATATTCTATTCAGACTGAAGTAAGTAAGAATCTTGTCATAACAATAATAAGCTTTTAAGAAAAACCGATCAATCATACTTTCTGTTTAAAAATACGCGTACAACTATATTCTGTCACTTCTAGGAAAAATGTTCAAGATAATGCTAAAGAAAACAAGTTAATGATCATTTGTCACGTAACCGACTAAATATTGTTTTTTTTTCAATTTAAAAGTCTATCATTCTTTAATTAATTTCGACATATAATTGAAATGATACTTATAAATGTTCTAACTAAATAAGCTGTATATGACATTATTACAGAATGAAATATTGGAAATAATCAAACACAATAACGTCAATTAAAAGTTTTAATCAAATGGAATGGCATGATAAGTTGAGAGATAATGAATCAGTGGTAGAAAACATACATAATTTGTGTCTGGAAAGCAACTTGTCTCAGTCATAAAAGTGTTGAGTTTCAGTTAAATGACTTTTCGGGAGGAAAGTCGACTAAAGTGGGGTTTCGTTCTAGGTAATCGGCTTTAAGACGATCGATGCTGATGTAGGTATCAATGCCAAGGTTGTACTGAATAGTTTCTAATAAGTCTTTTGTAACGTTTAAAACTATGTTAATTTTATATTGGTCGCCGCTGATGTTATCTTTTGTCTCGTTCTTATCGATGTAATAGTATCTAGATTTATGATGAAGGACTTTGAAGGGCTCTTTGTACGCCATTTTCAGTGTTCGTCTTAATGAATCAGACGTACGAAAATGTATGTACTAAGTCGTAAGGAGGTTGATTAAAAACACTACTTGACTCCGGTCGAATGAAAACAGGTTTAACTGAATGTTTTGCGTCTGTAATTCTGACTGAGTAAGAGTTTGGATCTCTAAACATTGAAGAAGGTGAAAGACCCACGAATTTTTCTGTAAGTTGGAGTACCGTCCTATAAATGAGTCGAGCCGCAGTGTAACCAACGTCAGTTTCCACTTCACCGTAAATACCGAGTAACACGAGTGGAAGAGCGTCAGTACATCATGAGTTGATAGCATCTGATTGTGAAGCATTCAACTGTCGGTAAAATCGTACGATCAACCTGCTAGCTTGTGGGTAGTAGACAGCCGTTTGTAATCGTGTATAGTAAGACAACGGTAAAGTCCAGATTCAAACTGATGTCCCCGGTCTATAACGACAGTGGAAGGACAGCCGAGGTTCGCTACCTATCGTTCAACGAAGGCGCAAACAGCTGTTTCAGTAGTAATATCCCTAATGAGTGCTGCTTCTGAACATCGTGTGAAAAGGTCTACACACATTTGGGGTGGGAGCATCCATTTGATTCTGGTAAGGGTCCAGTTGATTCAAAAGGAACATGGTCAGAACGAGTGTTGAGAGTTGTGAAAGAGCTCAAGGGACATTTGTTACATGTAATCATTTAATATTTCTGGCAGTTTGTACAGCAGCGTGCCCCCTCCTCATGTGTTTATTCACATCAGGCCATCAAACTCGTTCTGTTATACGCTTGGTGGTTGCTCGAACACCTGTATGAGAAGGCTTGAGCGACGTATTGAAGACGTTGCACCAAAAAAGCATCGGAAAACGTTGTCTATCCAGAGGGGATAGAACAACACTTAGTTTTTGGTGCGCTCGGTAATTCTCTCACATTCCTTATCGATTGATTTATTTATTGTAATTTAGATCGATTATTGAGGGAACAATTATTGGTTGAATAACTGAGCGGTAATATTTGTTTAGGTAATAATGTACATTTGTATTTGTAATGAAATTTAGAACTGTTATTTCCCCGATCACCTTGTTTTGATTTCAACTGGGCAATAGCGAGAATCTAAACTACCCAGACAGTTATTCTTCAGCCCAAACCTTAGTTTGGACCTTACATTTGGTGCACCGTACCTGATAAAACGGCGCGCCAATGTCTTGACCACTGCGAGGAATTACGCACGTGGGTCTACCACTCGTGCTCATGAAAGTCAGCTTCTGCGTAGCAGAACCAGGCTTCAATGTGATCAGGCTACATTACCGTGAGTTGAAGGTAGGGACGTCAGTCTTAACCTCCAGCATTTGGTTACGTTCCGTCATAGTGAAGATAAAATATATTAACGAGAGAAAAAATTCGCGAATGTAAAATGATGCCACGACGCAAAGAAACAAGATTAAAAGTACGAAACAATGTTAAAACAAGGAATAGATTCACAGACTATCACTTGATGTGCAATATCACGTTAAGCTCACCACTAATTAAACCACAGATAATCAGATTTAGACAACGCTTTTGTCCGCAACTCCTTTACAATCAAAAGATACCGATGCAACCAAATCGGAGTTCAGGGGTGAAGAGATTCGAGGATATGCTTGGAGGGTTGTCGATATGCTATGGGACGATCGTTCTAAGCTTTCTAGTTGTTTTAAGGGGTGTGTATCATGGCGCACCCACTCGTCACCTGCTGTGGACGCGTGACTGAGAGCCATCAGCTAGGTGTGTCCAGTAAACCTAATGAGGTCAGAATCGATGTCGAAGACTCGCAGAACTATCCATTCACCGCTTCATTAGTAGCGACAATTCTATGTGGTAGAGTATCACCTCATAAGGTACGCCTTTCAGTCTCATCACTCTTTGTTTCGCCTGTCACTCTAAGTATCCTACGAGTTCCATATTTGTTTTTGGGAGAGGTGGAGCAACAGCACATGGAAAGTCTATGTAGACTTTAACATTCTGTTAATATATTCCCTTTTGTGATGATTAAAATTCTGATTTCCTACCTGAGTGTATTTCTTGAAGGTTTCTACACAAAGGAAAGATAACATAATCACCCTCTCGTATTATTTCTCGTCACGTCGCGAATCTATGTTGAAATGTCGGGGTGGCTTGTATTTTACTGAATAGCATAATCTGCAAATAACTCCTGTTACCTCGTTCCTTAGTCTCGCATCTACGTTTTATTACCAGACAAGGAATATAGTCAAAATTCAATATGATTCTTCTTTTCCTTAAGTAGACATTCTGTGCATCTCCTCAGCTCGAACGTTCTTTACCTGGTGGCCCAAACTTTACAGAAAGATTGTTTGAAATAGCTTATTGAATGATTCACTCTACGGTGGTAGGATATGCTGTCTACTGTCAACCCCATGGCCTCGGCTTCAGTTGGTGGAATTCTCTTATCGGCCAGTGGTGTCTAGGGTATGGGTCATGCTCATATCTTCGGATCACGACACCCTACTTACTTACGCGACCTATCGGCAGTCTCCACTAAACTCTGTTCTAAACAATTCTCTCCAGTTCTTTCCACTTACTATACATCCTACTCATGTCTGCTTCCATGTCTCTACTCAGTGTGTTCATGGATCTTCCTCTTCTCCTCACGATTTCAAATCGGTGCTTGTCTTATGTTGCAGCATCATGATTTCCACAACGTATGTCATATCCACTTTCAGCGCCTTCTCCCAATTTCATCATCTGCTGAAATCCGATTTCTTCTTTGTTACATTTGTTTGTTGCTGACAGTGTCTAGTCGACAGAACTGTATAACCTTGTATACACAGTTATTGATAAACATCTATACATGCTTGATGATGGTTGTATTGGTTCTTCATGTTTCAGCTCCTTACAGTAGAATTGCCTTGACGTTCGTATTGAAGATTCTGGCTTTCATGTTGACCGACAGCTATCTCGAGTTCTATATGTTATCCAACTGTAGGAATGCTGTCACTACTTTTCCAATCCTCGCCTTTACATCTGCATCAGATCCTCCACGTTTGTTGAATCATGGTCTACTTCTTTATTAGTGTTGCTCTAATAATAGATCTAATGCTAAAATTTTAGATTTGTCATGAAGTGACTACCTAATTTATAAGACCTTACGTGGAAGTCGCATAATTGACTCGTCCTATCGCAACCATCACCATTGTATGATGAAGAACACATCTAGGCTGGAGATAGAACAATATATTTGATATAAATAACAAATTGCACAAGAATGACTACGTCTGCAAGGCTGAGTCATGCCATCCGATCAATTGAATTAATTCTTGCCGCCTTCTCCATTGTTGGGTTTTTTCATGCTAAATGTTGAAAGTCTTTTTTCCCAGTCGTCTCATATTCAGCTTTGAGTATTGTGTGTTTGGGGCTCAATGCTACTACACGTTCATCGACGATGCTTCTCAGATGATTAAACTTTCCCACCTGTTCCAGAGTTTCCCCATCAAGTGCGATTCGGTTGATGTTGCCTTTCATTGTGTTAACTGGAGCTTACTTATGTAGAGGTCACTGCTACACTGTTCGTCTTCTCCTGAATTTGTTGGTGTGTATGGGATAGAAGAACTATGTCATCTGTAAAATTCAAATCGTCTACTTACATCAAACCTGTCCATTGTATTCCATGCTTCCCCTCACATTTCGAGGTCTTTACAATCCAGTTAACCACCAGAAGAAAGAGAATGAAGGAGAGTAGGCATCCTTGTCTGGCTCCGGTCCTCACTTGGAATGCGTCTTTCAGATTGTTATATCCCCTGGTGAATTATGAATGGTAACTTTTGATGACTATTTATGGACCAATGTAATAAGTATATTTCTTATTGTATAATTGTTGTATCATTAGCTTCATTCTGACCTTTGAACTATTGTTATACGATTCTTGAGTTATCATCAGTCTATTGATTACTTTCCCCCTGTTCACAGCCACATTTAGCCAATTATTGTACAAATGTTATTTTCCATTTTATGGTACGATGTGGTCTGTTTAGTTTGTATATAAACCCAGTATGTTTGTGAATAATGATTCATATTGCGGAGGCTGTTATTAGTGTTCTAGACTTAGCTGACTGGGCTAGGCAGATAGCAGGACTTATAAGTACTCAAGACTGCTCATACGGCTTTTGTGTACCATTGGCCGATCAATGAATTCATTCATTTCTAATTGGGCGTTCATATATGAAACAAGACACGCACTCAATCATATGTTATAACACATATGTCCTCCATACACCACTTTGGCGTGTAGTAGGTTGTATAAATTCCGTATGTTTTTGACGATTTTCTCCGGTACTCCATTGTGTAAAATAAGTTTCCACAATGTTCCCCTATTCACACTGTCAAATGTTTTCTCATAATCAATGAAGTTGATCTATTATAACGAGTTCCATTCAACTGATTGCTCAACGATAACCGGTGGTGTTGCAATATCATCTCTGCATCGATGATGGAGTGACATCCACAGAAATGTCTGTGTGCTGCTTTGATGCTTGCTGGGTTCAATGGAGCTGGTCTATTCAGAAGTTCTTCAAAGTGCTCTACTCACCCATTACACTGTTCTTGGATCTCAGTAACTGGCTTGTTTTCTTTGTCCTTGACTGGCCTCTCTGATCCACTTTATTTGCATGCTAGTTTATCTGTTGTGTCATATAGTTGTTTCACGATTCTTAGTCTTGCAGCTTTTTCTGCTGTCGTTGCTAGGTCTTCCACTTATTTCTGCTTCTCAGCTATAATGCCCCTCTTTACTTGCTTTTTTGCTTCTGTGGATGAAGTTGGTGACTTGACTTTCTCTGATATCGTTCGGCTGTTGTTAATTGCTGTGTCAGCTATCCTCCTGGTTCTCACAACTCCCATTGAACCTCTCAATATTTTAGTGATGCAAATGTGATCATTCTGGTTCCCTATTGTGTGATCGGGTAAGACCCACGTAGTTTTATGTACGTGTTTGTGTGGGAATACTGTGCTATCTATAACCAATTTGTTAAGTATACATGAAGTTGTAAATCCATCTCCGTTCTTGCTTTAATGACCTTGAGTCCATGAGATTTCCATCCTACAAGTGCTTTTCGTGCTTTTTTGGACAGCACCAAATAAACTTTCTGAGTATGTGGGGTATTTTCATCTTCGTGACCAGAGCACGTCAGCGTCTCTCTCGAATCTAACCTTTTCTGTCCAGTTTGGGTCCAATAAGTTTTGCCGACTATGACCACAGCCAAGTTGTTTCCTCATTTCTGTAGATATTTCAGATTGGTCCTTCCGATCTTCTACATTATTTGGTCAGTCCATACGTTTATATCTTTTGTTACTTTGGTAGTGGGACGGTACGCCTGCCTCGTGACTTCTAAAGAATCTCGGCTTTCACCATGAGGCATCATAGTTCTTCTTTAAACTCGCAAGGAATAGTCTCAACGGTCTCACTAGTGAAAGAAACAGAACTATAACCAAATGTTTACAATAATTTTAAATTTTTTTGAACAACTATAGACTTTGGACTGAGGTTACTGCGCATCTAGTGTGTTTTAGGAACTTCTTAAGATGTCACCACAATTCTACGGTCGTTATTGGTTGAGAATTGAAGTTTCTTGTCCCTTTTAGTCCTATCATACAGAAGGTAACGTCATTAGATGAAACTACATAATTCTGTAAAGGCTCAGAAGCTCTACGACCCACTCATCAGCGTACAATTATTTGAACCCGAAAAATAAGACATCGTAAGTGTCGTGCACTGAACTCATTCCTTTATGAGTTGAATTCCGGTAACGTGAGCTCTATTGCTTGCCTATCTTTGACACTAAAAAATGGAAGTAGGTATCATTCTCTGTTTAGATGATTTTGTAACAAGATTTCGTAATATCTAAATAGGTGACTGGGATCGCAGGAACTCTGAATCCATTCGAAACAAACTCCACCTCATAGCATAAGAGCTTTTGCAAACGCCTCTATAAATTACTACACAGACTTTCATAAATCATCATTTATTAGCTAATATGTTTATTTATATAAGCAGCTACAGCAAATCGCCAAAATAATACATAATTAATTCCCTGTGTAACTGCAGATAATGGTAACTGCTTGTGAGGGATTACAGGCAGTTAGGTCAGAAAGAGATAATTCAAACAGACAATGGATAGGTATTACACAGCATACAGTTAAAAATTCAAACCAGAGGAAGGCCTTACCATCCTTTTAAAGAATGCACCAGTGACAGGAATGGTGAAGAATTTTAAATGCTACTCTTGAGGTCTTTCATACCAAGACGGAAGGGATTTTCTATCCGCCATGTAAAGTAAAACTAGGTAGTTACACAAATACAATGTCTTCCACTGGTCTTGGACGTTGAAGGACAAATTTGTCATGGACTCAAATAAAATATGGGTTTACGCTACGACACAGATACTAAATAGTTTTCCTACAATAATCACTTCAATATGTTAGACAATTGTGTACTGGAACAAAGACTTTGTTCTAGTATATATGACGCAATATATTTGGCTACTGGTAAAAACGCGACAAAATTACTTAAAATCAGTTATTTTGCCATGTGTAGCTAACGAAATTCATTTCCTTAGTAGGTTGTCTTCAAGCTTGAAATACAAATAACAAACTTACACCATGATGTCAATTCACTAGTGTCTAAACCATAAAACTAATATGATGAATAAAATCCTATTCAAGAATTACATTCTCCTTCACTTTAAAGGAATAATGCTTTCATTCGCGCTAGACAATTCATTTGCAAGTTGACATAAATAACCCCCAAGTATTACATAGTAGGATGTCATGGGGAAGATTTGTGGCCAATCTAGATGCTTTTGGTAATAATGTAATCTAAGCTAGGTGATATATTCGAGCTTTCATTATCATTTTAGACATTCTCGGCGCGAAACTACAACACTGAAAACAACTGACTGTCTCCATATTTACTAAATTGTACCTGTAGTAAAAAAATATTTCACTGTGAAGTGAAGCAGTTTACAAATAGGCTGAAGTTACTTATGTTAGAGAATGGATACGGCTTTTTCTTTTATTGGTTGAATGGATTTAATGTTTGTACCGGGAGACTAAAATGAATGAAAAACTGCTTATGAAAATTGACTGAAGTAAGAGCTACGAGTGAGCCACTACCTATAGTGATGACAGAATATTTGTATATATGCAATTACCGCTGGTTTACATCTCAAAATACCCAAACTTATCAAAAAATTTGAGATAACACTGAACCAAATTATTCAGTGTATAAAGCATGATTTCGCGAGAAACCTTTAACCAAAACTACTAGGAAATATTCTACTAGTTGTCTTATTTCTCATATTTTAAAAACGTAGGATTAGAACGTAGTGAGCTACAACTTGTATATGAATGACGAGATTTTGTCGGAATTTTATTAAAAACAATTTATCCAGACATCATAAATACTAGATCAGTCCTTAGTTATGAGCTGAAAACATAGTAAAACACCAATGTTGTTTCCAACTAGAGGTTGTGTCAGAATGCTCTGGTTGTATAATCGAACAGTACTTCACACACATTTTACCGTCTACACGTTGAATACTCAACTGTCAGATTTCTGAATAATACCATAGAGATATGGTTGTATATGAAGTGCATATTACACGCCGTGAATACTCCTACTTGCAACAAAGTTGAAAATTTAAATTACCTATACGATGTCTAAAGTGATATTTAGTCAATTAGTAAACGATCACAGTAGTGGCGTCTGAGAACACATAAAAATGTGGAACCCATCTAGATTAAGCTTTAGTTCGAAGCATACTTGTATTGAATAACTATCTTATATTATATTGATAATCACCTGATAAAATATTTTGCTATACTTCTACTAACAATATTAGCCTCTAAATGCCCTGGGACGGCCAATGGTGAAGAGAGTCCGCTCTCCTTCTTGAAATGCCTTCACACTGCCACGCATATACTGTCTTTATCAGGGAAGTCCTCAATGTTTTCTCGTGGTGGGAGTGTTGTTTACGAAACTGAAAGGATGCAAAGTGAATGTCCGACGCTTTAACTGAGTTGGTGAATACGGAGGATCCACCTGGGCGTCGGAAAACCCTGATTCCAAACCATTGGTGCATATGGGCTTCAGGATCCTGAGGGAACAAAAGGCATACGAACCTATTTTTGGTCACCGGCGCCCATGGAACGGCATCTCCTGATGTTGCTCCACTGCCCTGTAGATTAGACCTTCGGGTCAAAGACTCGGGGTGTGGTCCCCTAAGAAAACCGCTTGCTTCGGTTTGGGCGCCCGAGCACTACCACAGCCCTCATACAAATCAACTGCTACTGTCCTTATTGTTTTGTGGCACATATGCATTTGGTGCCCCCTTCTACCAATGTTCGTGTTTCAATAAATAAATAATAAATAACAACACTATTAGATTTGAAAACTTCCTAGTGGGTTACATTTATTTATTTAAACACATAAATATTTGTGCAAGGGGGCACCAGATACATATGGGGAGAGAAAGGGGTAAGATGCATATAAAAAAATAAGAGTAATGGTGGGGGAAACTGAAATATAAAACCAGAACTCTCAGTTAAAATTATTACCACTCTTTATGCAGAAAGTAAAAGAAGGTTGCAGCAGGATCGCCATTAGCTTCTATTCTGAGCCATATCTGATAACGTCTCTGGCCACTGTGTTGAACCATCTCTTGGACCCCAGCCAGGGAGTCGTGAAGGACCAACAGAAGCCAGTCCTTTGCAGCTTTCTTTCATACCACGACACTATGTCATACACTGACCACCTCTCTGCTTTTTCCAACCAGTCCCAGCGTCGGCAAATGATGCACGACGTGGAAGCCTCTGGGACGACATTCGTAGAACATGTCCCAACCAACGAAGTCGGCGTTTCAAGATGGTGACAACAATTGAACTATCGTCTCTGCGCCCGAACACACAATGCCGAACCTCTGCATTACTAACATGGTGTTGCCACTGGATGTCAGCAATCCTTCGGAGACAACGATGATCGAACACAGAGAGACGTCTAACATCCTCAACTCGGAGAGGCCAGGTTTCACAAGCATAGAGAAAAACTGCTCCCACCGACGCGTTGTAGATCCGACCTTTTACAGCCAGACTAACATCACGAAGCGCCAAAGATGGCCCAGATTGGCATAAGCCGCTCTGGCTTTCATTATACGTGCATCAATCTCATCACTCACGCCACCACCAGCACTTATATAGCTGCCTAGATACACGAACTTCTCAACTACTTCAATCTGCTCACCATCTATGGTGAGTACAGGATGAGAATCCTGCCAGTCTTGTAGGAGTACCTTGCACTTGGAGGGTGCAAAGCAGATACCGTACTTGCGGACACTGATTGCCAACTGATTAAGTGCGGATTGCATGGCTTGAGCATTATCGCACAGTAAGACAATATCATCCGCATATTCAAGGTCGAGAAGTTGTTCTCCAAGCAACATATCCACACCACCATTACTTACATCCATCAGGGCTGTTTCCAGGGTGTCGTCGATAGCAAAGTTGAAGAGGAATGGTGAGATCGGGCAACCCTGCCTAACTCCACTGCTCGAATGGAACAAGGGAGAAAGGTGGTTGTATGCCCTCACTCTGCCTGAGGTGTTCGTATACAGGGCCTTTAAGATGTTAATGAACTTCTCAGGCACACCCTTCTTCAACAGACAATCCCAGAGAACAGTCCTATCCAACGAATCGAAGGCAGCTCTGATGTCAAGAAACACTAGGATTGTTGGCCTGTGATAAATATGACGGCGTTCTAACATTTGGCGGAGAGTGAAGATATGATAAATGCATCCTCGACCAGAACGAAAACCAGCCTGCTCCTCGCGAATCAGTCTTTGGATGCAAGCGGAAGTAGACTTATCCCCCGATAGCTGTTACAGTAACGATGTGAGTCCTTTTTAAAGATAGGGACAACTATCGACTCATTCCATGACGTTGGAACGCTCTCTAGCTCCCAGACCTTTGTAAACAACGCAGTGAATTCAAAATGTCACCACCATCTTTAAAAAAAGCCGGAGGTAAGTCATCTGGGCTCTGTGATTTGTAACGTTTCAAGAGTTGGAGTTCCTTGCGGACCTCCACCTCATTTCGTGGATCAGTCTTCACCGACCATGGAGAGCAGGAAACTCTGCTCGATGTTGCTGGAGCAGCAGGACAGTTGAACTGCTCTTCGAAGAATTCCGCTCATCGTCCAAGACGCCATGTTAGTGATTGGCATTCCATCATCCTCACAGACTGTTTTACTCACACAAGACTTCTTGCTGCCAGTGGCTCGGATGAGTTGGAAGAGCTTCCGGCAGTTACCAGATTCAACTGCTGCTTTCAGCCCATTAGCACGCTCCGAATACCAGGCTTCTCGGTCCTTACGCAAGCTTTGCCCAATTTCACTACGTAACAGCCTTCATTTGTGGTCAAACTCACGGTCACCCGGAGTAGACCGACAGGTTTCGACCAGTTGTAAGGAGCCAGAAGAAACCCAGTGCTTGTAAGCGGGACGTTTCGCGAAGCCGCAAGCGGCTTTACTCGCCATTTTCATGGCGTCGTGCAGTTGCAACCAATGCTCATCTATACTTTTCGGTGGGATGGTAGCTAGCCTAGAAGCTAGCTCCGCTCGATACTTACTTGCAACAGAAGTTGCAGCCAGTTTACTAATATCAATCCGTTGGTGGTGGTCAATCCTTCGGCCACTGAAAAGTAAGGTGAGATTGGCGCAGACCAGGGCATGATCAGACTCCAGATAGGTACTCCAAAAGGAGCGGCAGTCTTGTACACAACCACGCCAGCGGTAGCTGATCGCGATGTAATCAATCTGAGTCCAGGCTTGGGATGCAGAGGGAGGACGCCAGGTGGCACATCGGCGATGACTGTGCCGGAAGTTAGTGCTAGCTAGAAACAGGTTGTAGTTTGTGCACAGTTGCAGCAAACGGTCTCCGTTATCTGTCCTGCAACCAACAAGTCCCCATCGGCCAACTAGACTCCCAACCTGTGCATTCAAGTCTCCGGCTAGTACTACAATATCTGTCGAACGCGCTTTCTGGAGAACAACAGTTAACTGGTGGTAGAACTCATCCTTGATTGCATCCGGGCTGCAATCTGTCGAGGCATAGGCGATGACGAAAAGACATCGTTTCTCACGCCGATTTCTTCTCACTTTGATGGAACTTTTTAATTAAACAGTGCATAACCGACTGTTAATGAAGATCCAATCGATTAGTCCTGCCTCAGCTCTAGCGCTCAGAGCGACACCAACGCCGGCAAGACCAGACGAAGATGCCAAAGGGTCACCGGTTAAGCGCACGTGAAACAAGCTTTTCGATTCGACAGATGGAGAGCGGATTTGTAGTACTTTACTAGAGTCTTGAATATGTGTCTCGGAGAGACAACAAACGTCAACATTAAGACTTTCCAAGGACATAGCCAGCCCTATCTGTTTTCCGATCTGCATTAGCGTGCGAACGTTGAAGGAGGCCAGTTTGAACGGCGTACGTAGTTTCAGAAAAGCTGGTTCAGTATTCGCATTCACGTTCGACCAGTGACTGGAGATTGTTTAGATGGAAGAGTTTCGACCATGAGCGAGCTGCTGCATAAGTTGAAAGTAAGGGTCACAAAATAAAGAATAGAATGGAGTGAATAAGCGTGGTAACTATCATGGGTATTATACTTAATGAGCTAACCATACCGTGGCTTTTGGTAGTGACCGATGCATAATTGTTTGGATAAGTGACCAAAAATGTTAAATTTATATTTTGGTGAATGTATACCAAATTAATTTTCATATAAAAAACAGGCACAGATTGAGGATTCGAGTGATAAATTGAACGATGCACTATTACGAATGCTTAGACATCTGGGCAGAGCTCTTATTGAAAGTAATATGGACGAATGTTTCTATGACCATAATGTCTATATTATTATACTTACATACCGTTGCTGCTACCTTGACGTGGTGGTCGGGCTTGCCTATCGTGATGAACCAATCGAGCTATACTGGCTGGAACAATCGTTCCTCGAGGTCCTACCATGCCAGTCAGGTCGGTTGAAGAGCGGTAAGACTAAAAGCAGCAAACCCAAGGTCCGAAGGCGAAGTCGTACTGCTGACTGTACAGAGGTATGACGGCAGTAAGGTGTTTCCTTCAGACAACCAGCATAACAGAGATGCTGCTTTTTCACAAGGAGGGGTGGGGTTAAAAAAGGTCTACCCCAAAAATGCACACCTCGCCTTATCCCACGGATATCCGTCTCCGGTGGTAAGATCCCAACAAGTACGGAGCTAACACAAAGACTACCAACAAAAAGGTCGTGTGTGACCGACCTCAAGCAGTTTTCCCTTGGGCACTGCGGTCACGCTCTCAGGTCATTAGGACCACTACTAACCCAATTTCCTTTCCAGGTACCTCTAGACGAACCCTTTCCACGGTGTGGACAACCGGGAAGTGATAACTGCCCTAATACCTCTAACAGCACTCAAGACCACTGTAAGTCACTAGTCAGCAGACAGTTTTACTAGAATCGAGCATTATTATGAAATATACATACAAATTACGTTGCTTACAACTATAAAGGTGCACATGTAGTGAGGCATCTAACTATAATCTATGTTACGGAAATTTTCGGTGGTTGGTATTATTAGATATATTATAACAGTAGAGCGTTAGAAACTAGCAATAAAAAGCCAAATGATACTCCATAAAAAAGCGAGTAAACCTACATGTCTTTAATAATAACTCACAGTGAATAAGGAAACCCGACATACCTAGATTACAAATTGTACTACGGATAACCAATATTGTGGGTATAACATTATAGGACAGCAGCATCTATAGTTAATATTATTCAGGAAGCCGTAATTACAGTGAACTCATAGGAAAGAATCAACTCGTTACAAGTCTACTGATAAAAAGCGTCAGACATTAACACTAGTGGATGCCGGCTCAGTTGTCTAAAGGTTAAGTGTTTGCGCAACATCGAAGGTCCTGGATTAGGATCCCTAGTGCGAGACCGTGTACACACACTGCTGAGGAGTCTCTTGATACTGCACAAGTTACAATTCATCAAGAAAGCCTGATGAAGAGTAAAGGAAACTATCATTTTTAAAAAATTCACATCAGATCCGTAAACCCACAAAATCAGGTTTTGCGCGTGATCCCCATTTTATCACCGATTTCGAACAGACTTATCGAGAAAATGAACGGAAGATGGAGCTGACCAGACGAAGATAACTTTTTGCTATGGAGGTTTGTTAATAATATGTTAATAAAATGCTAATCAATAAACAAACGTAATGACATAATTAGACCGATTTCTGGCTACTCACAAGAGATCCCAAATGGTTAGAAATCAGAGACAAGGCCACTAGCCAATGAAGCTTTCTATCACAACAGGTTATCTGAATTTCTCGAAGGACGTGATTTATTTTTTGAACGAATAACAGGGAACTTAGATAAGAATAATAAACCCAAGGCTTGTTGCAAACATGGCAAATAAGGACAATTACTTACTACCTCGAGTTTTATTCAAGGTATCTGGCTAGAGTACCAAGATGCGTGAACGAATTCGGGCAACCTATCGAGGGACTTACTAACAAGATAGTTACTGATTTTATTCTTTAATTTTTACTGCCCAGCATATCCGTCAAATGATCTAGGAGTAACAGTACACAGCCGGAACTCACCGAAACGGAAATCATGCGTCTGTACCTCACTTTGACGTATTGCATTGCATATGGGAACGGAAGGTCAAGCTGCAAAAAATTGTAGAACGCTTAAAGCCCTGAATAACAGTGAATATTTTTTTCATAGAACCTACCGACTGAGCACAAAACTTTATCCTATGGTGTCCGAAGACTTAATCGCCATACCGAGTGAAAAGGGAAGCACATGTGAACCTTAAAGAACAAAAAAGAGACTAAAAGGGCGACCTGATATCATATTTAACTTTGTCTGATAACTTTCCACGAAAGATACTAACGATATTTTACTTGCTTAATAGGAAAACTATGTAACACTATATCAACTCCTTCATACGAAGCTATGCAAGTCACTTTCAAGTTACCTTTAAATTTTCATGGGAAAACATGTTTTATACATGTTAGTTTTGTTAAGTTGAATGACAATCATTTTTGTTTTTACAACACTATCCGTCTAAATCCCACGGAAAGCCTTCTCGCAGAATTACACTTATGCCGAGAACGATTATACCACTGTAAACTTACATTAACAGAACAAAGTAATGTCCACCAATATATATTATCATTCAAACTTCTTTAGCAATTTTGTTAAGAAATCCAGCATACTCAACAAATATGTGTTTTGATTTTGGAACCACGTTCCATAAATCAGGTGTTAGATACTCATAGGTAGCTCGTATGGCTGCGTATGTTGCTTTGGCTAAAGGTTGGGTTCAGTTACATAGCAATAAATGAACTTACCGAAATTTCCCAAGGTTGAGGTCTGACCACGAGCACTTGTGTAGACATCTTCGATACCAGCCATTTGAAGAAGCTTTTTGGGAACTGGGGCACCAACAATGCCTGTTCCACGAGGGGCTGGAATCAAACGTACTGACACAGAACCACATTTTCCAGTCACTTTACATGGAACAGTGTGTGGTTTACCAATTTGATTACCCCAGTATCCTTTCCTTACAGGAATTATTGACAGCTTAGCCTGAATGATAGCGCCTCTAATTGCTGTAGCGACCTCCTTAGCACATTTTACTCCTAGCCCAACGTGACAGTTATGGTCTCCCATTGCAACAATTGCTTTAAAGCGGGTTCTCTGGCCAGCACAAGTCTGCTTTTGAACTGGCATGATTTTAAGTACTTCATCTTTTAAACTTGAACCCAATATGGTATCTATAATTTCACACTCCTTAATCGGGAGACTGAACATGTATATTTCTTCTAATGTAGTAATTTTCCTTTCGTTTACTAGACGTCCCAACTGGGTAACAGGCTTCCATTCTTTTGTTGCAACTCCACGACCACGACCTCGTCCGCGGCCACGTCCTCGTCCGCGTCCTCTTCCCCTAGCTCCAAACGAACCACGAAAACCACCGCGACCCCCACCTGACGAATCCATTTGATAGCCTCTGATTCCCACGCTCGATGATCTTAAAGAATGCGCGCGTTAAAGGTCTCCAATCCGAAACGTAACATAAAACAAGATGCATCGTAGCAGACATTGTAAAGTGATATAATATTTTAACTAATCAGAGGGAATAAACATGAAGAAAATAATGAACAGTACTTGAATATCCATTTTTGTAATAAGCGAGAATAAGTTAGTTGACTTTTCTGAATTTTCGTTAGAGTACAGTTCTAGAACTTTGGTAATCTCTAATGAGAATAGTCTAGGGGATTAAACGCCTTAGTTTTGATGAATTTGTCGGTCGTTCAAGAGTTGAGTTATCTTTATTTTAGTTGAACGCATATCTCCAAAATCTAGAGGGTTGCTATACTAAACAGCTATTATATGAAAAATGTATAGATAGAATCTGGAGAAGTGAGGAGAACTCAAAAGCAAAAGGGCGAACCAATAAAGCAAACAAT
Source organism: Schistosoma mansoni (assembly GCF_000237925.1). Lineage (NCBI taxonomy): Eukaryota > Metazoa > Platyhelminthes > Trematoda > Strigeidida > Schistosomatidae > Schistosoma > Schistosoma mansoni. The sequence continues at coordinate 8,325,696 of NC_031497.1, forward strand.
CAATTCAACCTAAAGGTAGAGACTGACGGATAAACGAGGGTGAACACGGGAGAGATAGATAGGACTGTTTAGTCATGATAACAATAATAGTAATTATTGTCATATATAACTAATAAGATATTCATCAGGGTGGAAAAGAAGTGTATAAACGTTTTTTCTGTCGATCGACAAGCCTTGGGTGTCTACATGATTGTCAGGTCGCTTTTTAATAAAAAAAGAAAGAAGAATGATGGTGGTGTAAAACTAGGTTGTAACTTGATATTCTCAATGTTCGTATATTTTCAGTTAAATCATCTGCATTTCCCACTGCAGATCAGAAGAGTATTCCTGAACAAGGTTGTTATCAGCTGGAAGTATCCTGATGACATAAATGTATATATTGGGTGGATTATGTGATTATGGATAATGTAATTAGCCCAAAGGTTCTTGTGACTAAGAAACTACGGGAAACGAATCTCAGAAGGTCGTTTGATGATCTTGGTTATAATGGTGTCGCGTCGCATGCCTGGTAGGAAAAATCGTTGGTTGACTTCGTGACCACATGTGCGATGTGAAAGATGGTGTATAGGATTGTTTTTACCCATTGGTTCTCACAGCTCGTATTGTAGCCTACCAAAATTAGTCACTCTTTGTGTCCGTCTGAAGGCAAAGATCATCGTCCTAGATTAGGTTCCATTAAGTTCAGAAACCCAAACTGTGGGACTCAAGGTGCATCTAAAAACTTGGGTGAAGTGAACAGTGTCACGAGCTGGGTTAGAATTTAGAATAAATTGTTATCTCCTACCATGAAATGTATAGCCGATTGTCAGCAGGTGATGCTCAATTAAGCCGCGACTAATAACGTTTTAAGGATGCCACCAGTGTTCGGAGTTTATCAACGCCTTTAAACGTAACACGTTTATAATCAAAGCATGTCAACCCAGTCAGATTAGAAGTCAGAAATGAAGGGGTTAGAAGATATACTTGGAAAGCTATTGATATGTTATTATGCGTTTAGTATAAGCTGACTGGTGGTTGCAAGGGATGCGTAGCACGGTGTACATGCCCGTAATCTGGTGCGTATCGGGAACTGAGCGCCTTCGGTAGGGATATATCCAGTTAAATTGATGAGGTCAGTATCAATCTCAAGGACTTACAGAACCATTTGTTTTGGAGTTTTACTTATCAATACAGCTCCAGAGTTTTCTGAAACTGAGTATGCAGTTCCTTGATGCAGTCGAATCTGCGTATTTCACGGTTAGTGTGTTACTCTTTGTAACCATCAAATCTTATCTGGAATTTCATCATTCGTTTTATGGTGCCATATATTATCGAGATACAGGGAGGATGGTGTTAGTCCAGATAAGTTCAGCAAACTTTATGTAGTTGAATGCAATTGAGTACCGTGTTCTAACCGTTGCCGACATCTTATTTCTAGGGTGTGTAGTGCATTAACGGGGTATGAATACGAATGTAAAGAATTGTTTGTGATACCGATATTGGAATTATTGATCATCGCCTGCGAAATCCGAACTCATTTTGAGCTCTGTCACGAGTCATGTAAATGACCAAGAGATATGTTCCGGTTATCTACAGTTCTGACGATACTGCTAATAGTGATGATAGCTTCAGTACTAAAATGGGAAAGAATATATTGTCTCACAACATATGCTGGAATAATGCATTTTGAATGGAGACGACAAACTGAAAAAGTCTCTTATTTGTGATTGTAATGTGGAGTTAACGTTAAAAATATAACGAGTGCGGATACCTGTCGTATGCTATGGTATGCGGCCTCTCATTGACTTTTGAGTTGATTTACAGAAATTTGGAAAAATTATGAATTGTTGCATACAGTCATTATTGTCTCAGTTGCTTTTGTTGGTAATGTTATTAATAAAATAAGCTCAGCAGTATTATATGTATGAGAACATTTTAAAGACTCGCCTTAGTGAAGAGACAAATGATCTTTCCAATTGATAGAATGATATCAGAGGATAATAGAGCACAATGTGTTTTAGTAAGATTTGGTGTTCTATTAAATGTAGTGATGCGTGACAAACGCGTGCTTTAAGGACGGGAAGTTTAGTCCTAACGTGATTTGCACTTCTCAAACTTCTGCTGCGTCCTTACGCAACTAAAGTATCATTTTTAACCTAGAGGATCTGCTCTGAGCTTTACTCTCGGTAGATTACTTTTCTTTTTGAGTTTCATTGCAACGGAGGTTCACTGACAGTCAGTTCCACATGGATGAGTATTGAATAACAGAAAATTTCTGGCGTAAACTTGTGTGGGTTCTTGAAATTGCTAAAATATTTTCCTTAATGCATATATTGTGGGATGATATCATAGAGGTTGAAGGGGTGGATACTGAAGAGTAGGAAACACCCTTAATAAGCCGATAGATAAACACAAGGTTTAATTTGATACGCCTGATCCGGAGAGGTTCTGATTTCAGTTGCTGATATCTATAGCGACAGTCTTTGTTGTCGGAAACCCCAAAACAGCTATGGTAAACCTTCTTTGAACACCTTCAATTTTGCATCAATTTTGCATTATACCCGCAATTACTGTAAACTAAAATATCATATTCAAGAATGGGTAAGATACATATTTTGTATAATGATAATCTCGACTCGGTGTTATTAAAGTTTGTCATTATGAATCCAATGAGCTTTCTAACTTTGGATACTTGAGATCCAGTGTGTTCGGAAAAGTTCAAACTGTTGCTAAGTCTTAAACTCAAGTCACGAACAGTGTTGAGAGGTTTCAGTGCATGTTTGTATATAGCCGGATTAAGGATATGGCAGCGGTCAATGTGGATAAATCCACTTTTGTCAACAATCAGTGGCTGAGTCCACGAAACAGTCCACTCGCACAACTTGCCTATTTCTTCTTGAATCACCGCTGAAATATAGCTTAATTTGATGTAAGAAGAGGATGAATGAACCACTTTTAGGTTATCAGCAAAAACGAAAGGTTTACCATATTGAAAGAGAGGACATACGCCTTGATGAAAAGGAGAAAGAGTAGTGGGCCAATCACGCTTCCTTGTATCACCCCACTAGTTACATTCACAGGCTAAGAGTAGAAAGATCCAAAGCGGATGATTTGGCTACGTTCTAAAAAAACATTTGTTCATAAACAAAAGGAGATTCGGTATGACAAATGATGAGGGTTTTAGGAGTCGTTTGTGTGAGACACTGTCGACAGCCTTACTAAAATCGAAGTACAGGATTATCACTGACCGACCAATGAGACTAGCCAAAAGTACCATGGGTATTTTTCAGCGATTAAAATTCTTCATTCATAAATACCCAGTCTAAGCGCGACGGCCTCTGACTGTTTCTCCAAGTTGCCAACTTGACATTTTCGAATACTCTCGTATCCTCAATGTGGTTGAGGAGCCAAGCTTCAATAGAGTTTTCATCTCTAATGTACGTGTGGTCCTCGAAATTGAATTTAGGATGATTAAAGTCCCTTAAAATCAGGATGTGTGTGAATCCGAGGTGAGTAGAGCGGGTTAATCCTTCCAGCATACGATTTTTGTACTCTATGTCAGAACTAGACTTCCTGAAGGTGACTCCAACTAAACAACCCGATGTGGTAGACACTCTTATTGAGCACCATAAAGATTCATCAAGGTTGATAAACTCTTGGTTGTGCACTTGACGTACCTCCAGGCATGATCGCCAGTAGAATGCTACTCCACCCCCGATTCCTGTCATTGCGAAACAAGGACATCTTGGTTATTGCTAGCTCCTGGTCCGTAAACTGGCAAGATATCCAAGTTTCATATATTCCTAATAGATGAGCATTATTAGCGTCACTGAATTTATGCAGCTCATCCATTTTACTCAGTAAACCCGCTACGTTCATGTATAAGCAGTTTTTGCCTCCAATTTGAAACGCGTGAGCTTCCCCGTCCTGTTTATATGTATGAGCCTTATGTGAATGGACAGGTAGTCTACCTATACAAGGTTTTCCAAGTCGGTATTCCCTGTTCTTTACACGTTTTTTTATGATCTAGACAGTCCACAAGTTAAATGGTCAGCTCCAAATTACCTTTGTGGTTGATCCTGGCATTATTTGACCCACCAGGATACATATGGATTCCAGTTTTCAACCAGCGTCTGTTGGCACGAAATGCTTCCACAGTTGCAGCCGCCATATGGGAGGATTGGAAGGCTAATTTCATCAGCTGGGGTCTTTCATGGCTAGTCTCACCACTTGGTGAGTTAATATGTTTTTGGGCCTCAAGGACTGCTTGATAAATTTCCATTGCCGAATATCAGAGTTTGTGTGATCAGGGTCCATGTTTTCCGGTACACCTTGCACAATCATATTTCTTCCACGGAAAAACTCGCGAGATTCCTTGGGTCGTAAAATCCCAGGATTATCAATATTTCGGCTCTTTAAATCTCATGTGAAGTCAAATTCTCTTGGCACGATTAAGCTCTTCATAGTTAACGGAAGCATTGTTGACGACCCCGATATTGTTTACAAACAATTCAGCCAACATTTTTCACAATGCTACAACACTGAAACTGTAAGCTCTACCAATACATTGTCAGTGTTGACATCTAGTCATCTATCCAAAATCGATTTAATGTCCACCAACATCAAAAAGGCCGTAGCTACCCTGTTGAAGTCTTATGACGGTGGATAGGATGGGATTCCTTCGTCACTTGTGAAATATGATAGTAGAAAACTCCCATTATTCTGTTTAAAACTATTCAACCTAAGCCGCATAACTCTACCTTCTCCAAACGATTCATCAATTGTTGATCAGGATTTCATACCTTTTTGAACTGATTCACTTCATAGCAGTCTTAAATACTGCATGAATCTGCAACCCTTTATGCAGAATCTCTAGTCATCAGATTCGCTTGTAACGTGGTATTTAAAGAGAGAGTGCATCTCTCGATGGCGAGTAACATGCAGCTTAAAATAAAATATTGTGTTGTTTCAAACCATCACCCTAAGTAAGTCTGACATTTAAAAAAGACAAGTGCGGTTGCTCATCAGCAAGCATGATGGTGGACAGACAATTTCAAGCTACCCATCTCTATGGGGTAGCACATTTTGTTTATTTAAGGCTTCTTATTATAATCTATCGTGGGGTAGCTAGCTATTGATGTTGCTCACCTATTCTTGATAATTCTTCCACCAACATGTGCTATTTTATTTCGGTGTAATGTTTATATGAACTAGTGATTATTTTGTACTCGACTCCTGGCTAATTTTGAATCCCAAATACAATACGTTCGCTTGTACTCACATTGTTCTATTTGTCTTAAATTGCACTGTTTCATAATTAATACACACAGTTCTAACATATTAAAAAGAACACTGACATTTGTATGAGCTCTCTTTCCAGATTATGTATGTTAATCCCTACAATCAACCTATCCCTCAGCTGCACATCAATTTGATCACCCAAATTGCATTTAGCCTCTGGTTTTCGCAATCCAAGGATAAATTATCTAGCCTTTTGGTTATTCTGACGCATCATTTTATGGAATTCTACTCTTTTACGACATTCAGAATTAGTACACTTAACATGATTCAGTAGTAGTTGTTTGAGAGTTGTATACGGAAGTGAAATAGGCTTATCTGGGAATGCTAAAATTTTTAATTAACTGTAGACATCCTTTCGATGAATGTGAGAAAATGAGCCACTGTTTTATCATCCTTAACAGTTGGGTTCATTTATTTACTTAGAAACCATATCTCAAGCAAACCAAACTCTTACACATAGACCAAGAGGTAGAAGTGATAAGTTAGAAGTAACTTCAACAAATTAAACGAAAGGGAATTGCGTTACTTTAAGACAGGTAAAATTTAAAAAAACTATACCCGTCTCTTTTAAACGTAATAATGTAATAAGCAAAAATTTTGCCATCCTTTATATTATAAGCATTAGGCCTTGAGGCATCATGTGTAGACTTTAACTTTATATGGTGACTCATTGATGTTTAACTTCCCAAAGTTATAGGAATCCAGCGACGCTGAATGTAATGAGAAAGTGGTAATTTGAATTAATAATTATGCGATTACGCGAAAATAACATTGTACCACGGGATAAATACAAATTGGAAGTAATGTTGTGTGTGCTACTGATGTCGAAAGATATAAGTAGTATGTATGATCAATCAAAAGTGAAATGACCAGAGTCAGAAGGTTAAGAAAATCGAAGAAGAGAGAACGAGAACAGTAAATGATTGCTGTGGAAATGAAGGAACTGTGAAGTCTGAGACGATTGGTGACATTTTCAAAAGGAACAGTAAGTTTTAAACAAATAATTGACATTTTGTAAATGAAGTATTTACTGTATGGTTCCCAGATTTTACTAAGATGTTCTATAATTTTGTATCCAGATACATTCGATGGTCCCCATTTGTGTTCTTGTTCACTACAGTAATAATGATGAAGCATTTAAAGCTCACAATAATGAAAATAGTCATTCACCACATAAAGCAAATGCGTATTTTTGTAATTTTTTCTTATCATGCTTTATAATTCTAATTACATACATTTATTGATAATGCTTGTAACAGTTGTAATCATTAAAATTGACATGAACTAAAAGATAATAATGTTTGTAATAGCAATGATTAAAAGTCATGTGAGTGTCTGTACAGCTATTTAAATAAACACAAAAAGATTATGCATATTCACGTGGTCTAAAAGCAATATTTTTTGTGATATTTAGAAGTATTTGAATTACTGTACTATCTAGGGAACCCAGAAATAATGAAATTAAGATCCTGAAGAACTAGGTGAGCATTAGCGAATGTATTGTATTTGGAATTTGGAATCAGATAGCCATCAAGTACAAAAGAATCACTAGTTCATACAAACACCATATTTTTCTATACAGAATTTAGTTGATAATATCAATAAAACATCACCAAATTGAGTGGATAAGACTAAAAGTTTAGAATAAAAGTCAATACTGCAATTTATACTACTAATGATAATGAAGGTTCAGGTGCAAATTATCTTTTTCACTTCATTGGATCGGAATGATGTTGTGATCAATATCTGTAAAACTGCTTAAGTTGAACTGATCTTTTTGAAGTTTTTATAAGAAAATTCGTGTCTTTTTAAGAATACTGAACTTAAGAAATCATGTTGAAATTTGAAAAACATCTAAACATAATCTTACTAAGAATACTTGGCCACCAAGTTTGAGGATGAATGAGACTATGTCTACCAAGCTTCGTTGGGATTTATAGAGTCGTTATTTAACGTCCATTCAGGCTGCTGGAGAAATCAACTGAAGATTAATTGTGGATTAGTATAACTGTTTCTCTGTGTTTCGTTCATTGTTTTTTGTCATATGAACTAAGATAACGTAACTGAGTCTTTTTACTCTGATTCAGTTTCACCACCTCCTAAGGTCTATTTACATTCGAAAACTAACCCATATCATAATTTTGAGGAAACTGAATTAGTATTATTGATCTTAATGATTTGGGAGCTCAAATAAAAGGCTCAAAATCCATCATAAATATTTAGTTTTATAAGGTCTAGCTTTTTAAAGAACTGTATCTATTGTGTGTGATAATCAAAAAGGAACAAACTCCATGATTTACATTTGCCTTATATCTAGGACACGATATTATTCCTATATATTTTCAATCAGAAATAATGAAATTACAGTTATTAAATACATTAATTGAAGTCGAATGACGATTTTTATATTACATTTAAGTAGAACACCTAAATCATCTGGGTGGTCAGTGGTTAAATTTTTATATTCACATTTATATAATGGTACTAAAATGTTTATTTTCATAATTATTGTACGGTAGAGATTTTGAGATATGCATTTGACGAATTGATCATAGTTGAAAGATGAATATATAAAGTAAATTAATTGACTATTTGAAATATGTTTAGTGTTGATATACATTGTGATGGAATAACAAGTCTGTTTAAATTTATTTACCTATTGAAAATTGCAATATACTTTCTACCAGTTGTGTTACTGTCTGTTTTCACACAGATGTTTCTTCATTATGACTTACTGAATCTCTTATTTTCAGAAGAGGGTTTTGTGGAGATTTTAGTAATTTTATACACTTGAGATCATGAGTCAATTGAAGCTAGACC
>NC_031497.1:8333995-8369336 GCF_000237925.1 Schistosoma mansoni
ACCATGGAAAACCTAGAAGCACTGGACGGCCGTTTCGTCCAGTGCTTCCAGGTTTTCCATGGTGGTCTAGCTTCAATTGACTCATGATCTCAACTATATAAAATCTCTTATTTGTTTAATAAATCAAGTATTATTTTGCAGATTAGTTTCTTTACAGATTGTTTTCGTCAACTTGATACTTAATGTGAAAATTATACTTTTTAAGTAAAAATATTAAAACATGTAGTTAAATAACTTTACTACATGACTGTTGTCCATGTTGTTAGATATTTAGTTATTGATAATTCGTGTTTTATTGGTTGGTAATAAACCAAATTATCAGTATTAAAATGTCGATTTGGTTTGAATTAACTCAGAAATATGAGTTAGGCTCAGTACAAATTATTTCTAGCTTTACCAAGTATGAAAAGGAGTTGTCATATTGGAATTCCCATATAGTTCCATATCAAATGATATATACATGGATTATAGGTCTCTAAATAACGATTATTATTTCATATAATCCCTATTAAGCTAAGTGATTATTGTACTTACATTAAACCTAAGTTTTTTTTTAAATATTTGTACGCTTTATGTTTTCCTTTACTTATATTATACAGTGTAAACATTTCCTCTATGTAAACAGTAGTCAATTGATTAGTATTTATTTCAAAAACATATTCTCATCTAGTTCATGTATAGTTACTTGATATATTTTAAGTGTTAAGCTAGTGATTTAGACAGAATATCAAATTTAGTTTTATGTGATGCATTGTAACTTGGGTCAATATACATTTATACGGAATTTTTCATTGTGGTTATTAATTGAGTTTCTATCAGTAGGTCAAATATATAAACTTTACTCCACTTAGTTCAGCCTGAAAAGATGAGTAGCATTACTAAACATTATATAAAAGTGTGAGTATATAAACATATTTCAGCGGAGGAAGAAGCGCTGGAAGTGGATAGGACACACTTTGAGGAAATCACCCAACTGCGTTACAAGGCAAGCCCTCAACATGGAGTCCTGAAGGCCAAAGGAGAAGAGGAAGACCAAAGAACACATTACGCCGATAATGGAGACAGATATGAGAAGAATCAACAAAAATTGGATGGAACTAAAAGGAAAGGCCCAGGACAGAGTGGGTTGAAGAATAGTGGTCAGCAGGCCCATGCTCCATTGGGAGTAACAGGCGTAAGTAATATAAACATATACTTGGTAAACGATCTACATTTTTTATGACCAAACGAGCTTCCTTTTATGCTAATATGTGCCTCACTTACCAAGTAAACTAATTCTCATGTAAAATTTTTGAAGCGACAGTCTGCAAACTCTAACATCTCTTCCCAATTACTTTTAGGCGTGTGAATCCTAAAATATTTTTTGTCAAATGTATCTTTGTCAGAATGAGTCTAAGTAATATGTATTTGACGGACAGTTAAATCCACCTTCAATATTTTGCTCACAGTAATTAGTACTTTATGTAGGAATATTTCGTTTTCCACCACTCAAAACATGCCTAACTGCTGCCTATTTGATTAGCAGAGTCCCAATAATAAATCGCTGTGTTTATATTTGCTTACGTTATATACTAGCATAGTTTTCTAATTATCTGTTTTTTCAATCAATGCTTCCCTAAATCTTTAGGGATTCTTTTGAAGAATACTAGTGGACCGCAATATAATGTTCTCTTTTACTGAAGTTATTCACTACCCTAAACCTAGTTATTACCACCCCTACGAACTAAACTGGATTTTTTTGTCGCTACTGCACTGGCTGATTATCTCATGTTATTCGTGAAGTGAATTTATGTACAATATGTTGTTGCTTTGCGTCATCATTGAGAGTTTTAGGGTCCTATTGTAAACATGTAATGCAATTGTTTCAGTCAGTCAGTTACAACGTAGAACTTCGTACGTACGTACATCAGTTCGAGTTGCCATACCACATTAGCACAGAGATGAAGTTGTCGATTCAAATCCCATATTGGTAGAAGTAGTAAGAGTATAAGTATTATGTGAAAGATAAGGGTATGAAGATGTTATTGAAGGAGTATAGTACAGTGAAATAAATTTGGAAAGAGAAAAAGGACACAAATAATTCAGAAGATTAGAATATGAGAGAACACAAAGAGTGGATACACCTTCGCCATTGCAAACGATTTTGAGCCATGTCATTCAAGGTCTCTTACCATCGGTTGCTATCATCACGCGAATCCCAACCAGGTAGTCTACACCTACCAACATGGTTCAGTCAACTTGTCAGTGACTTCATGAATTTATGCCATGTTTTGGTCTGGCCGCCCCTAGCTTTCTTCCAACCTACTCCTACACTATAAAGCATTGCACGTCGGTGGTTGGGCATACGTAACACATGTCCCAGCCATCTCAACTGATGAAGTTTCAGTACTTCATCAATCGATTTGCCATCCTTACCTAGTACCCGTTTCCTAACATCTGCATTACTTACCCGGTGGTCCCAGGATATACGAGCAATGCTTCGAAGACATCTATGATCGAAAATTAGTAGCCTACGAATATCCTCTACTCTTATGGGCCATGTTTCACTGCCATAAAGTAGGACGGAAAGGACTGCTGCACAGTAAACCCGTCCTTTTGTTGCTAGACGGATATCTCGCCTACGCCATAAATGGCGCAAGTTGGCGAAAGCTAGACGAGCCTTCTGTATCCGTGCTGAGATTTCGTCATACACCAGACCACAAGGGCTGATGAGACTACCAAGATAAGTGAAGCTGTCAACACGCTCAACTACTTCACTCCCTATCATTAGTTCAGGTGTCGATGCAACCCAATCCTGAAGTAACATTTTGCACTTCGAAGGAGAGAATCGCATCCCGAACATGCCTGCATTGTTGCTTATGGTGGTCAGAAGACTCTGCATTTTGTCAGCGTCTTCACCAATGCAGTTGTTTACATTAATCGGAGCACGAAAACTCTGAAATTAAAAGATTCTTTGTCATCAAAAAAGACCGATTTACAGCTAGCACTGTTACCACGTCTACCACAATAGGACTGGCCTTGAAAATCCTATCTCGCTGTCCTGATAATTCGGATCGATGTATACATGCATCAGCCTTTACTTTGTACATGAATGACTGATCTATAAAAAGCGGCCAATCAGTGACCATAATACAAACAATAATATGTACTTAGTTAAATGATACCCTGAGGACTCTTTACAACACACTTCTGAAGGCTTCAATCAAATGTCTAGTTCACATAAGCTGACTGGAAATTATCCGTTACATACTCTTTCTGGTAGAATAAGTAACATTATTGACTAGCGAATTACTTTGAAACTTTTACGATCTAAGACTGTTTCGCTTCTGAACGAGATCTAATTAGAATTTTTGAATAAGATGTAGACGAATATTTATCAAATTTTGAGGTGTTGTTTGTTCTAAATGCTGTCGAATCTCGTTTAAGGAAATGTTGAGTCTAAAAACGATCTGTTATTAAGGACCAAATTAAAGGAAAGAAGCCTAGATGACATCTATTTCTAAAATTACCAAGTGTTTCATAACCAAAGGATAGCAAAGCACATAAATGTGATTTCAAATTGTCTATTATATCATGTACTTCTGTCTATAAGTGTTTATGAGGTGAATCGAAAAGACGAAGTTTATCGAAACTATGAGGAATATTGGCATAAAACGGTTTAAACAATCTGATCGCACATTAAGATATTATTACGGAAGGAGTCAAACCAGACAAATGGGGATGTAAGAACTCTAGTTTGTTATCTAAATCTATCGATCAGATCAATGGTTTTAAATATCCATAGGAATGTTTTGTTTTGTTCGATATTTTAGAAGGGCACCATAAGGAATATCAGTTTCGTCATTATATGTTTCAAAAGATGCAATTTGCATCATCAACCAATAAACTCTACTTCTAGGGTAAATGTTGGTCCCAAACCCGGATAGAGGGTCAGGCAATCCCATCCTATAAAAAACAACCTTGCTAAGAAAATGATATCCAGAAAAACTACCAGTCGATTAGCATTATATCGATATTTTTAAAGGCGAAATTGTGCTTCTGACACAATACAACCATAATTCATAACAAAAACACTAGATATCAATGTAGCTAATAGTCCATGTCCAAATTTTTTACTTCATATGCCACTATATTGACACTGCGTCATCAATCATGATATTACGTCGAGTTTCCTGAAGTGGTTTCCTCTGAAACAACACTTCCTCCTATATAGAAAAAAAACTCACCTACGATCATTAAAACCAACGTCAGAAATTCACCCTAATATTCTTTGACCTGTAATTGTTGGTTACAAAACAAAATGATACTTAATTACATTAACTACATCTTAATACTCGCTTAGGAAATTTTTCTCATTTAAGGCTAGTTTACTTGAGAATATTGGTCTTTTTCCTCAATCAAAATAAACGACCAACCAGTATAAATTGAAAAATAATAGCAAGTCCCTCAGAGTGTTGTGGGAATTGCAAGCATCATATTACAAGAACACTAAGTGAAAAAATTAAAATAAATCAAAAATATGATCACAAGTCAAGACAACTTTTACTGGATGACATGAAGAGGTGAAGAAATATATATATCATAGAGGATTCTGCAGTTTGAAGAGAATGAGTGTTTTTGAATATGTAGTTTCAGGCCTAGAAAAACATGAATACTATAAACACAACACCAACCAACAAACTGTCACAGTAAAAATACAAGAGAATAAGTTAGGGCAATGATGCTGTGTAAAGTATTATGAGAAAACAATCGGGAATTAAACATAAAGACACACTTTCACTAGGGAATTAAAGTTATGTATTATTTAGGATCTGTTAGCTGATGGACCACTTGAAGTAGCCTGACGTGTTGCAAACAATCCGGCTTCCAGTGCACTGCTTCTTATAAACGGATCTGACACTACACCATTAGCGAATTCTTCTTTAGCCTTTCCAAAACTAGCGCCCGTACTGCGATAGATGCGATGTACCTAAACAACAAAAATAAAACACAAATCAATGAGTGAATATAAACAAAAAGTATGCTTAGATTTACTCAGCAAGTAAAGTAAATTGAGTGAAGGACAAACAACGAGTCACAGTTTTTATCCTAATTTTAACAATTCAAGAACCTTGAAAGTATGCAGTGAGCCATTTTAAAAACCAAAACAAGTAAAAAGTGATTTGTTTTGAACTTTCTTCATAATTAAGCGTCACCTCGAATATTACATGAGACCGTATTGAGACTAGGTTAGGTGAATTTTGTTAGATGCTTGAATCATCTCACTATCCCTTTGTTCTTTTAATACAACTTGAAGTGGGTTGTTATGACACTACATGATTAATAAAGACCCAGATTGGTGTCACAACTTAAAAGGCTGACCCTGGAAGAATGAAAGTTCTTTTATGACCTATAAAGTAAACAGATGTTTATATTTGTAGAAATGAAACAAAAACATGACTTGGGAGCAACAGCACCAGCTTATGTTTGCTTAATGAGCTTTGTATGCCTTAACATTACTGAGTAAAGCGAAAAACACCAATAATAAAAATATTTAGTGTGAATACAGAGATTTCATTCTAATGACTTTCTGGTGACGTTGATCAGCTCATAGACACTAAAAACTAAAGTAGTATTTGACTGTTAGTACAAATTTCCTATAGAATAGGAATTTCTTCGTCCTGATACAGTGTAGTGAACAGAACACTAGTTGGGGACAATCGAATGTATTTAAGCAAAGATTACAGACTATCTCAGTAAATTCTGATAACCAAACAATGAACAGTCAATTTGCAAATTAACAACCAATTGTTTCAATCTTCACTGTTTCTTCTCTTATTCCATTGCTCATGCATTTTCCAAACGATTGCGCTTCATTTCAGTTCTTTCCTCATCGGTCTTCTGCCAAAATACATTCTATGTCTGACCCACACCATATACTACTTATATGGATATAAGTAGACTACACCACAACAGCATGTATGTGTTTTAAACAGGATGGTTTATCAATAGCACCAAAATTGAATGATAATACATACCTGATAGTAAACACACAACAAAGCGAAGGGAAACTCACATGGATAAGATACCAAGCCGATAGTCCTGTGATGGCTGTGAATATTGATGCTACCAGCAATGACATAACTCCAATTACCGGGTTAGATTTGACCACCGCCAAACCAGTGATCCATCCACTGGAATACAGGATAATTTATAAATAAAGAAACCGAGCACTATATTTAATGTAATGTGATATGTACTGAAAAACATATATAGTGTTTGGCGCTAAGGAAACAGGGATGCATTGAAATTAGCTACTAAAAAGAATGGATCTTTGTTCGAATTTATCAGTGTCTATTAACTCCGTCCATAAGTGTGAAAGGTTACTGTTGTGACTTGCGGTGCCCTAAATTTGATACTGATATGCTTGGTGATATTACGAGTTCACCTTACTCGGTAAACGGAACAAAGGTCAATGATACAGTGATACGATAGGTTATTCTAATCAGTTGTCCCCAGCCCTGCTAACTAGATCAAGAGGTCTTGATGAGGCGTAGAGAATGGATTCTATAAGCACCCAGAAAATACGAGGTCACTAAGCACACAAATCAAGCTTATTTATACGATGATAGAAACGCCCTTGAGAGAGCAACGAAATAGCGTACTAAAAAAGTTCGTCAATTAATGACAGTCAAGGATTCCCGAGTGGGAAATATAAGCTGTAGGTCAACTAAGCGTTTCTTGACGCGAAAACATAAAGTTCAAATTTTCAGGATAAAATTACAAAATTAGGACCTTTTCCAAGTGAGTTCTGGGAACCTAACGTCCCCCAACAGATACTGATACACAGTATAATACGCTCTAACCCCCCCCCAACTGAATACTTAAGCAAGAACATATGAATGAGAGAGAAAGTGTATTAGATCACCGAATGAAATGCACAAATACTCATTCACATAAATACTACTCTATTCTTAGGAAATTGACTCAATGAGCCCAATGAAATAAATATGACATTTATGTCACTTCTGAATGCCATCGATTGACTTTTTCATTAGGCTACTTCTGATTGGCATTCTATATCAATTAATTACTCGAACCTAATATCGAAGTGAAACACTCTGATACTTACTTACTCGTTCGAGGTAAAGACTGGTGTCAGACAAGCTTGCTTACTCTCACCCTTTCTCTTTCTCCTGGTGATCGACTGGATCATGAAGACGTCAATATCTAGAGGGAAACACGGGATACAATGGACAGCTATGATGCAGCTAGACGATTTAGACTTCGTAGATGATGTGGCTCTTCTACCACACACGCAACAAAAAATGCAGGAGACGACCAGTGTAGCACCAGCCTCAGTAGGTCTCAATATACACAAAGAGAAAAGCGAGATTCTCCGATACAACACAGCATACACCAATCAAATCACACTTGACGAAGAAGCTTTTAAGGATGTGAAAACCTTTACATATCTGGGCAGCATCATTGATGAACACGGTGGATCTGATGCAGATGTGAGGGCGCGGATCGGCAAAGCAAGAACAACACATTTACAATTGAAGAACAACTGACAATCAACACTAAAGTCAGAATTTTCAATACAAATATCAAGACAGTTCTGTTCTACTGTATGGAGTGGAGACGTGAAGAACTACGAAAGCCATCATCCAGAAGATACAAGTGTTTATTAGCAGTTGTCTACGCAAAACACTTCGGATCCGATGGCCAGACACTATCAGCAACAACCTACTGTGTTTATTTTATTTTATTTAAACACATAAATATTGGTACAAGGGGGCACCAGATAAATATGCGCCACACAAATCTCATTCGATTTGTGTGAGGGCTGTGATACTGCTCAGGTGCCCAGACTGAAGTAGGTGGTTTTCTTAGGGAGCCACACCCGGAGCCTTTGACCTGAATGTCTGATCCACAAAACAGTGGAGCATCGTGAGGAGATGCAGTCCCATGGTAGCCGGTGATCAACGGTTGATTCGTACGCCATTTGTTCCCTCAGGATACTGGAGCCCATGTGCACAACTGGTTTGGAATCAGGGTTTTCCAACTCCCCTAGGTGAACTTTCCATGTCCACCAACCCGGTTAAAGCGCCGGACATTCGCTTTTCGTCCTCTCACTTTCGTAAACAACACCCCCGCCACGAGAAGGCAGTGAGTAGGACTTCCCTGGCAGAGGCTATATATTCGCTGGCCATATGAAAGCATTTTGAGAGGGAGAAGTGACTCTCCCCACTCTCGGCCGTACTAGGGCATTTGGGGGCAATGGAATGTCGCTGCCAGAAGAGAACAAACCAGATTCCAGCAGAGGAAGAAATCAGGAGCGCTGGAAGTGGATAGGACACACACAACTGCATCACAAGGCGAGCCCTCAACATGGAGTCCTGAAGGCCAAAGGAGAAGAGGAAGACCAAAGAACACATTACGCCGATAATGGAAACAGACATGAGAATTAAAAAAATTGGATAGAACTAGAAAGGAAGGCCCAGGACAGAGTGGGTTGAAGAATAGTGGTCAGCAGGCCCATGCTCCATTGGGAGTAACAGGCGTAAGTAGGTAAGTAACAGGGTAAAGTAGTGTATTTTTTCAGCGAGTGTAAATAAAATCTTAGTTATCCAAAATATGTAGTAAAAGACTCACCAGGATCCCCAATTTATGATGCCGATTGACTGTATGATCATAACCAAAACTTGAACACCAAAAACAATGAAAAATACGAAGAAATTGATTGAGCTGTTGCTTCTGTGTGAATTAAATGAGGAAAAAGATTATCGATTTCAATTTGTCTGTGAAATATTTTTTGGACACAAAAAATCCAAAGTAGTAAAAACACATATCCAATGAATGGAAATTTATTGTTAAACATACCTTTTCATTACATGGATTTAGTGTAGGCGATCATGCTTTGGGATTTACCGAAGTATCAAAACGATTTAGAAAAGGCTGTTCGTAACTTTGCTTATACTTAACGAACGTGTCAAACATCATTCCAATTAACTGGCCGAAATAAGCAATCGAAACATTTGACCACTCTCATTTAACTACCATTATGAAATACCATAACACTTTCTTGTTACAACTACCATAATTAGACATTAGTGAAATGTATTTACTTGCTACCCAATGCAAAGAAGCTGAGACAGTAGAGTCAATTTATGTGAGTAAAAAGCCTACGTCTTTCCATTAAAAACGACTATCAATCATGATTTCTAACAAACAATCTGTACAGCTGCTAAGTCAGTCAGTCAGCTACAACGTAGAACCAGGTACATATATGCATCGGTCCAAGTTGCCACACCTTATTAGTACAACAAGATGAACACCGAATTCATAGTAGTTACTTCAATGGTAGTAATAAATAAAAGAAAGATTGTGTATAAGGATATAGTACAGGAAGAAAGAATTAGTTGGTGGGAAGATATAAAGCAATTTTAATCTCACGGTTTAAGGGAAGACAGAGAGTGTATACACCTACGTAATTGTGATAGATTCTGAGCAATGTCACCCAGAGTCTCCAACCATTGGTTACGATAGTCACACGGACCCCAACCAAGTAGTAACACTAGACTAAGTCGTTAGGTTCTAGCTTTAATAATTGTCTAACTTTAGGATGGATCAATTAAGATGATGTTTGAAATATAGTGTATCTCCATTTGAGGATAATCACCACGTTATTCGGCACTTTCATTAAATACTCAGACAATGCTTAGTGAGTGTTAGTGATTGACGACTACTTCTCGAAATGTATGGTGAATAAAATTCCAGTGTTAAGGAGTACACTATTAAGCATTTAGCACCCAGCTAGTGGGACATGTGACACAGATCTTCATATTAAAAGTAGGTCTTCTGTACTTGTCTTACTATAGCTTTACAGTAAAGTGAACTGGTTACATTAGTTGCTACTGATACTCCAAAATAGTGACCAATATGCTTGAAGTCCGAATGTGCTTCGGAACGATTATGAAGTGTTTTTGAGTTTACCACTAAATTAGTCATAGTGGTCAACAAGTCAAACGAAAGTGCTCATAATCATACAAAAAACAATTACTCGTTAGTAACGTGTGACTCAAAAATTGCAACAAATAGTAATCTCTATACGTTAGGGAGATATCACAAAACTACAGCTTGAATGCCTGGTTACTAGGTTTACCCTCACTGTGACTTCGATGGTTTGGACATGTTCTACAAATATCACCCCCAGAGGATTCTACACCGTGAATTATTTTCCGAAGCTGGGACTGGTTGGAAAAAGAGAGGTGGTCAGTTTATGACATAGTGTCTTAGTATGAAAGTTGTACAGGACTGGTTTCCATTGGTCCTTCACGACTCTCTGGTTGGGGTCCTAGAGATGGTGCAACACAGTGGCTTGAGACGTTATCAGATATGACTCAGAATAAAAGCCAGTGGCGATCTTGCTGTAACTTTCTTTTACTTTCTTCATAAAAAATCGACGTAACTTCTTTAACTGGGAGAATTCGTTCTGGTTGCACCTTTGCTAACTGAACTTCCTTTCCTATTATTATTATTTCATTACCATACACTAATTTCTGCTGGTCATTGTTCTTTTTTCTTATACGCACCTTACATCCTCGTTGTTGTTGTGTGACGCATATTTATATGATGGCCTTTTCTACCAATATTTGTGTTGAAACAAATAAATAAAACTAGGATAACTACATTTCAACGTTTGGCTTTATGCATGAGATTAGGCCGCTTTCTAAAGAAATCATTTTTACTTCATACAAGTTACAAACAGGCAATGTTGTAAACCGTTTATTTAGAAAGACGAACACACTGTTGAATAAGGCAACTAACAGGGGTCTTTCACTTAAGATCTACTTCAAAAGTGTCAATTCTGCTTTTTAATTCATTTGTATATTAGTACGAGGCCGTGAGAACTGATAATTGAATTTCTAGATGAACTAAAGTAAGATTGAGTGGAGTTCTAATATTTACAACATGAGACCAATCTTACTAAAATTATGCGTTAAGCTCCAGATTTGATGCTTACCACCTTTTAAATGAAACTATTTAAATTTAAATACATCTGATCACTTTTCTTCCTAACAAAGCTAGAAAGTGTTCGAGAAAACAATAAACTTATCAGGTATTGCTGATTTATTAAATACTTTACTGCCAAAATAAAACATGGAAGAATTCTGTTTGCTGCATATGTCATCCTTTCAAACTATAATGACTGTATAAGCAATCACATGACTTCATGATCGATATTACCATAATCGTTATCTTTGGATTCACATTCTTGAACTTTACTTCTGATAATGACACCAGCTTCAAACATTCTGGATCAGTAATTCTAAGTATGATTGTCAAGTCCGATGAGAAAAACTTAGGAAAGTACGTATCAACTTTATGACTAGTCTGTACGTTTACTGTGAATGTAGGGACTAAATAGAATGATGCTACTTATTTTACTTAATACGCGGGTTATATCAGCCCTTGTTGGTTGGTGGCTTATGACATCTTAGCACAGGTCGAATAGCTCTCTTATCCTTTGACGATGTGACTCAAGATGTTTATTTTCTTATTGAGTAGCGAGTATACTGAGAAACACTCTGAAACATGGCATTTGAAGAAGCATGTATAAACTGCTAGTATTTGATGAAGGATTGAGTATGTCAGTCATGATCAACGTAGAGCCTGCCACAACTATGCGTTGGCCCAGGTTACTAAACCAAGTTGATATAACGAGGTAACTTTAACAAGATTACCTACAGAAGAGATCAAGATAATCTAGGGGCTGTGGCAACAAGAAGAAACTAAGTCTTTAAACTATGGTTCGAGAAGACAAAAAGGATGAATATATATGGAGGCAGAATGGAGCTCAAGCTTTATATGAACAGTGAGTGAACCTGCGCCATTGTGATAGATTCTGAGCAATCTTACTTGATGTTCCCAACCACTGGTAGTGGTTAATACGCTGATCCAGACCAAGTAGTCTGCACCTACCTACATATCTCTAACCGACAGTCAGTGACTTTATGGACTGATGCTATGTTTTTATTTGACCGAACCTAGCTAGCTTCCAACCTACTCCTAAACCAGCTAACAGCGTACGTCGAGGTAAGTAGCAGCTGGGCACACGTAAAACATGTTCTGTCCACCTCAGTAGGTGAAGATTTGTGGCGTGATTAACTAATTTGTTATCTTTACCCCTAACCTTCACATTTTTCGATCGGTCGTTTCACGGTACACGAGCAAGGCTTCGAAGATACATTGTAAAATACTAGTAACCTACGCATGTGTTTTACCTGAAAAGATCATTCCTAACAAATGTAGAGTTAAACGAGACGGAATGCTACACAGTATACTTGACCTTTGGTTGGCGGAAGGAAGATCTCGCCTACGCAAGTGAAAAATGTTGGCGAAGGCCAACTGAACATTCGGAATCCACGCCGAGATTTTGTCAGACACCAACCCAAACGAACTCATAAGACTTTTAAGATAAGTTAAGTCGACGGCGCACTTAACTATTAAATTGCCTAGTATTAATTCGGGCATTTACGTAGATCAGTCCTCAGGTAACATTTTGTGTTCAAAGGAGGAGAAACGGATCCCAAAACTGATTGTATTGTTATTCAAGGCGATCAGAAAATCAGATTTTGGCAGTCTTCGATAAACAAGACCAGGCTATTTTAGGACCAAGCATATGTTGATAATATATTGGGTGTTAGATAGGAATAGTAAATGATTCATTAAGACGGTGAACTGCTATTAAGTGGAACATATATTATGTCTAGAACTTCATGACACTGATGTTTCATATTGAACGGGAAAGTAGTAAGTCCGGAAGAGATTCGGGGCACTTAAACGAGGACACGTGTACAATATATAAATAGTCGTGTTAGTTTGAGCCGTATCGACAGGGGATTTCATGATTACGGTAAGCAGAGTGGTTCTGAACAGTGACACTAAGAAATACATAATAGAATGGACTTTTCGTGGCACTTTTCCTGTGGTCGTCAAAAATAATACCCATAATAATACTTTCGTTAATCTGCAGGTATTACTATTTGTTAAATTAGAACAATAATTACAAGATCATGGACAATAACGGTATTTAAAAAATATTAATTAGACAATGTTTGGAGACGTTCGCCAATAACTGTTAAACATTTTCCTATGACACTAAACACTGTAATCTGATAACTTAGATACAAACTTACCTAAAGGCTTTGTATAATGGTCTGAACCAACACACGTACGATGACGGTACACAAATTATGAACACCAGAATAGCAACACCGAACAGACTTCCCCCGTAGTAGCTAGAAGTACCGGCAAAATATATCATTGCTGTGAACAAGTTCACTAACAACAAACAAGCATACGACAGCCATAGGTAATATCCAAACTTGACCACTCTTTTGTACTCAGGTACAATTTCTGTCTCAATGTTTTGGTAAAAGCAAGGAGTACAAGGACAGAAGGATGGTAATGGAGGCCAGTTCTTGGCTATAACACCTATGGATAGAAAAAGAAAGTGTGGCGTCGTGGCTTGCAATTTCACAAAGTAGCTAATAATGTCAGGTAAACATGAGTATAAAAAACAGAATAAAGAAATAAGATAATTCAGAAAAACAGAACAGTCTCTAAGATTTATACTGATTTAGGAGTCGTAATAAAAGAAAACTTTAAGAGAGAAACTCAAAGCTTTGAGTTCAGACCTTGGCATGTAAAAATAAGTAACCTTTTATAGGATGAAACCGGAGGGAAGGAGTCATCTGTAACATAATACTTCAGAAGATACGACTTTTAGCATTATTTACATAATTCTTTTGGAGCATTATGCAAGATTACGACTGGAAATTTACACGACTATGAAGATGTGTTATTCAAGTAGTTTTAAAATGGCAACTCAAAGGGAAGTACAAACCAAACCCATTTAGCTAGGATAAAAATCAGCCATACGCTTTTGATAAGACAGGTGTGAATGAATTTCCGCATAAGATTAACATTAAACTTCCGATCGTGTATATGGTAGGAAACAGTAAATCAGCTGAATGGGTCCATAGTATCGAAGGGTTAATACATTGGTGGTTCACGGTGAACGAACTAAAGTATCTACATGAAGGTCTGATGATGTATAATCTTTCAAGTTAACTTGACTTAAGATTCCTGTTTACAAACATTTCTAAACGATGGAAACGTGAAAACTGTACCAAGTAATTGTGAATTAGGGGCATCCGACGGTCACCAGTCACAATCAACGGTGCATCCAGCACAAATGTGCATCGACCAAAAAGCGCTAACCACGACACAACAAAATGAGTGAAAAATAGTGCTTTTAATGATGGTGGAAAAACTGGACGGCAGGGAAAACGGTTGTATATAAAGGTATGACTTGAATCAACAACGAAGCCACAGATGAACGCAACTACATCTATAGTGACAAGTCAGTGCACAATCGTAGTTATAACCAGGACCAGTCATTTATGGTCATTTACACCTCAGGATCAGAATCGTCTGGGGAAAAAAATCAAATTTCAGGCATATATTTGGAGGGACATTTAGCTGACTAGACTTAGTTCCTTTATTAATTACTAAATGTGTTAGTATCGACAAATTAGCCTCAAGAGTATGCTACTGGGTACGTATATTAGCACAGTGACTAAACGTGTTAGGCAACGGACAATTTAGGTGAGAAAAATGACAAACCTCCTTGGGATACTGGCCGATTTTGTTCCTCTCTCATTCGTTGTTCTTCTTCTCTTCGTGCTAGTTCTGCAGCCTTTGCATCCAGTTCCTTCTGACGACGCTCAAGCTCTGCGGTTGTAATTTTCTGAGCTTGAGTAGCAGAATATGGAGGTGGTGGTACAGAATTAGTGGTATGATTACCCTGTTTGGTATCCCCATGGGCAGTAGCCTCGAAAGGATTGTACTTATCTAATGCACCCGTATCAACACGAGAAATCTGGGGGTTATCATGAGAATTGGTCTAAAGAGAAAGTATCAAGACTGACAGTACGACAAACCGGTGTCAACCTCGCTACAGGATCTGCAAAAGGATTCTCCATTTGCAGTTGCCAACACTGTCAGACAGAGCGCGAATTAGCACCCAGTTGAATAGTTCAATTGAGGATCGTATGTATTAACTCACAACTTTGCCACTTTTCATACTCGAAAGCAATGAGCATGTGACCATTTATGACAACGATCTAGGGTTGATAAAATAAAGATAATACTGAAATCATATCCCGTAAAGAATAAAAGGATTTGGCATGATGCCTTTGTGGGGAGTAGTGTAACGTCGTGCACTATGTTACACCTACACAGCTTATTCTAGCTTCTGGACAAGCCGATTCACCTATCCATCATGAGTCATTTTTCAACATCGTGTGTACACTTCTTATCCTATTTGTCGCATGTCTGTCATTTATTTTTATCTGACTATAAATATTTATTAACGCTTGATAAGAGTGAGTTGGCTTACCCGCCATCTCCAATGCGTTTCATTTTCGCTTCGCTCGTTGATATTTGCTTGTGGCTTTCTGGCCTGCGCTATTTGACAATAAACTGTAGCTGCCGCTTCTCTTTGCCTTATAATATTATGCACCGTTAAGATTTGCATTATGACGGTTATCGAGGTGAATGATTAGATAAATACGGCACTACACCATTACTGTGTTAAGAACTCGAAAGTAAAATGATGTATAACGGTAAATAAATCCCCAAAATCAATAGCTCAGTAAGTCTTCAACATTTGATGCTAACCACATTAGTTTTAGTGAACTCACCCAGCTAAAGGCGCTCTATCACTCATCCACACCAGATCACGGGTGAGCGCACCATTCGACACATCTCCTACAACCACTAGCCAGCTTACATTGATCACTTCTCGATATATCGATATTCTTTCGATTACATCTTTGAACCTCTTCGCTACTGACTTCTCAACTGACTGGATTGCTACACTATGAACATAAGAGGTGTTACTGGTTAAGGTGTCGTCAAACTCTGATGAAACTGTTGTCACAGAAACGCGGATCCTTGTGGATGTAGGCTGTTCTCCGATGACTGCAGGATACATAAGTATCAGAAGTGATAGAGGTGTAAATCGCTGGGGAGAAAGTATTATATTATATCTTAGAGATCTCTTTCGTGTGCAGTCGAGTGAGTCAGAAGCGCATTACACAAATACATGCGAGACAACTTTTTGTGACAATAAATCTAGACATGGATTAGTGGCTACAGGAGAGATATACCGTAGTCTATGTTGTCTTGCTGAAGACTTTACCTTAGGTCATATCTATTCTTGGAGCAGGTCCGATTGTCGTTCGATCGTTGGAGATTTCAACACACCACATATCAACTGGACGGAGATTACAACTTCAGATGGATTTTTCGATACCAGCCTACTGTCAATCATTATTCGGTGCGCACTTTTAGATTGCATCGCATAAGTGACACATATCGACTCAGAACATGAACTGTCATTGCTGGTCTAGCACTTTGCCCTCCATGAATAGACAAGGAAGGTTGTAAGCTGCTAAGGCGTAAGAAACACTTCCGAGACCAGAACTTGTCAACAAACCACAAACCATTTAGATGTGAGTACCGGAAAATCCGTAATATATGTAAGCAGACCAAAGCTAGAAACCGTGACACTTACGGAAGACAGTTGACATGCAATAGCCTCACTTTCTGAGAACGATTGTTTTCGTACAACAAGCAAAGAAAACGTAGTGGTGGGATTCCTACATTATTGTCGCCCAGAAATTTAGATTCCGGTGGCAAATAAATGCCCGGTATAAATAGTTCTGTAAGTCTTCGACATTTAATGCTGACCACGTTATTTTTGCCGAACTCACACAGCTGAAGTCACTCGGTCACGCAACCATCCCAGAACACGAGTGGGTGCACTGTGCCTCCCATCTCTTACAACCGTTAGGCAGCTTAGACTAAACGCTTCAAGAAGATTTGGGGAGAGGAACAAATGCCACTGAGAGACGAGAAAGAAGGATGCCTCATCAAGATACAGAAGAGGGTAGATCTGAGCAAATGTAAGAACTGAAGAGGCACTACACTACTGTCAGTACCAGGAAAAGTTCTCAACAGAGTGTTGCCGAACCACATGAAAGATTCAGTAGAGGACCAGGTTCGAGACCAACAGGCTAGATTCCGTAATGATCAGATGTGCTTAGACAAAAACGCGAAACGACAGATCATTATAGAGCAATCAATTGAATGAAAGTCGTCACCATGCATCAACTTCATTGATTATGCCAAAACATCTGACACTGTGAATAGGAGAACGTTGTGGAAACTTGTTCCACACAATGGAATACCTGGGAAAGTCGTCAACATCATACGGAATTTATACAACCTACTACACACCAAAGAGGTGTATGGAGGACATCTGAAAGACGCATTCCAAGTGAGGACCGGAGCCAGACAAGGATGCGTACTCTCTTAAATTTTCTTCCTTCTGGCGGTTGATTGGATTGTAAAGACCTCGAAATGTGATTATTATTATTATTATTATTTAAACACATATATATTGGTACAAAAGGGCACCAGGTACATATGCGCCACACAAAATAATGAAAGTAGGAAGAGAAGGGATGAAAAGATAAGGCGGACTGAAATATACAACCAGAAGACTCTTTCAGTTAAGAAAGTTAGAACCATTCTTTATGTAGAAAGTATAAGAAGGTTACAGCAGGATCGCCACTGGCTTCTATTCTGAGCCATATCTGGTAACGTCTCTAGCCACTGTGTTGCACCATCTCTCGGACCCCAGCCAGGGAGTCGTGAAGGACCAACAGAAGCTAGCCCTTTGCAGCTTTCTTTCATGCCACGACACCATGTCATACACTGACCTCCTCTCCGCTTTCTCCAACCAGTCCCAGAGTCGGCAAATAATGCACGACGTGGAAGCCTCTGGGACGACATTCGTAGAACATGTCCAAACCAACGAAGTCGGCGTTTCAAGATGGTGACAGCAATTGAACTATCGTCTCTGCGCCCGAACACACGATGCCGAACCTATGCATTACTAACATGGTGTTGCTACTGGATGTCAGCAATCCTTCGGAGACAACGATGATCGAACACAGAGAGACGTCTAACATCCTCAACTCGGAGAGGCCAGGTTTCACAAGCATAGAGAAAAACTGCTCTCACCGACGCGTTGTAGATCCGACCTTTTACAGCCAGACTAACATCACGAAGCGCCAAAGATGGCCCAGATTGGCATAAGCCGCTCTGGCTTTCATTATACGTGCATCAATCTCATCACTCACGCCACCACCAGCACTTATATGGCTACCTAGATACACGAACTTCTCAACTACTCCAATCTGCTCACCATCCAGGGTGAGTACAGGATGAGAATCCTGCCAGTCTTGTAGGAGTACCTTGCACTTGGAGGGTGCAAAGCAGATACCGTACTTGCGGACACTGATTGCCAACTGACTAAGTGCAGATTGCATGCCTTGGGCGTTATCGCACAGTAAGACAATATCATCCGCATACTCAAAGTCGAGAAGTCTTTCTCCAAGCAACATATCCACACCGCCATTACTTACATCCATCAGGGCTGTTTCCAGGGTGTCGTCGATAGCAAAGTTGAAGAGGAATGGTGAGATCGGGCAACCCTGCCTAACTCCACTGCTCGAATGGAACAAGGGAGAAAGGTGGTTGTATGCCCTCACTCTGCCTGAGGTGTTCGTATACAGGGCCTTTAAGATGTTAATGAACTTCTCAGGCACACCCTTCTTCAACAGACAATCCCAGAGAACAGTCCTGTCCAACGAATCGAAGGCAGCTCTGATGTCAAGAAACACTAAAATTGTTGGCCTGTGACAAGTATGACGGTGTTCTAACATTTGGCGGAGGGTGAAGATATGATAGATGCATCCTCGACCAGAACGAAAACCAGCCTGCTCCTCGCGAGTCAATCGTTTTCGGGTTTTAAACAACCTACGAAGAATGACAGAATCCAATAGTTTGGACGCAATCGGAAGAAGACTTATCCCCCGATAGTTATCACAGGAACAACGTGAACCCTTTTTAAAAATAGGGACGACTATCGACTCATTCCATGATGTTGGAACACTTTCTTCCTCCCAAACCTTTCCAAACAACGCAGTCAGTTCCTTAGCCAGAAAGTCACCACCATCTTTAAAAAGAGCCGGAGGTAAGTCATCTGGGCCAGGTGATTAGTAACATTTCAAGAGTTGGAGTTCCTTGCGGACTTCCGCCTCGTTTGGTGGATCAGTCGTCACCGGCCATGGGGGGCAGGATAAACTGGTCGATGTTGCCGGAGCAGCAGGCCAATTGAACTGCCCTTCGAAAAATTCAGCCCATCGTCCAAGACGTCGAGAGATGTTAGTGATTGGCATCCCGTCATCCTCGTAGATTGTTTCACTCACACCAGACTTCTTGCTGCCAGTGGCTCGGATGAGTTGGAAGAGCTTCCGGCAGTTACCAGATGCAGCTGCTGCTTCCATCTCATTAGCACGCTCCGACCACCAGGCTTCTCGGTCCTTACGCAAGCTTTGCCCAATTTCATTACGTAACAGCCTTCGTTTGTGGTCATACTCACGGTCACCCAGAGTAGACCGACGGGCTTCCATCAGTTGTAAGGAGCCAGAAGAAACCCAGTGCTTGTAAGCGGGACGTTTCGCGAGGCCGCAAGCGCCTTTACTCGCCATTTTCATGGCGTCGTGAAGAAGCAACCAATGCTCATCTATACTTTTCGGTGGGGTGGTAGCTAGCCTAGAGGCTAGCTCCGCTCGATACTTACTTGCAACAGAAGTTGCAACCAGTTTACTAACATCAATCCGTTGGTGGTGGTCAATCCTTCGGCCACTGAAAAGTAAGGTGAGATTGGCGCAGACCAGGGCATGATCAGACTCCAGATAGGTACTCCAAAAGGAGCGGCAGTCTTGTACACAACCACGCCAGCGGTAGCTGATCGCGATGTGATCAATCTGAGTCCAGGCTTGGGATGCAGAGGGAGGACGCCAGGTGGCACACCGGCGATGACTGTGCCGGAAGTTAGTGCTGGCCAGAAACAGGTTGTGGTCTGTGCACAGTTGCAGCAAACGGTCCCCGTTATCTGTCCTGCGACCAACAAGTCCCCATCGGCCACCTAAACGACTCTCTTCTGTGCCTAGACGCCCGACCTGAGCATTCAAGTCTCCAGCTAATACTACAATATCTGTCGAACGCGCTTTCTGGAGAAGAACAGTTAACTGGTGGTAAAACTCATCCTTGATTGCATCCGGGCTGCAATCTGTCGGGGCATAGGCGGAGATGACGAAAAGACACCGTTTCTCACGCCGATTTCTTCTCACTTTGATGGAACTTTCTAATCTAACAGCACATAACCGACTGTTGATGGGGATCCAATCGATTAGTGCTGCCTCAGCCCTAGCGCTTAGTGCGACACCAACGCCAGCAAGACCAGACGAAGATGCCACAGGGTCCCCGGATAAGCGCACGTGAAACAAGCTTTTCGAGGCGACAGATGGAGAGCGGATTTGTAGTACTTCACTAGAGTCTTGAATGCGGGTCTCGGATAGACAACAAACGTCAACATTAAGACCTTCCAAAGACATAGCCAGCCCTATCTGTTGTCTGATCTGCATTAGTGTGCGAACGTTGAAGGAAGCCAGCTTGAACGGCGTACGTGGTTTCAGAAAGACTGCTTCAGTATTCATAATCGGTGGAAGCATTCACTTTCAACCAGTCAGTGACTGGAGATCGTTTAGATAGGACAGATTTTCCACCAAGAGCGAGCTGCTGCATAAGATGAAAAGTAAGGTTACACAAATTGGGGATAAAAGGGGGTGAATTAGCGATATGGTAAATAATAATAATAATAATAATAATAATAATAATAATTATAATGCAAATTGAATTGTTTCTTGTATGAACGAGAATATAATTGTCAGCTGAATGTTCCATTTCATTTATTTGCGAGAGGGCTGTGATACTTTGGAGGATGTGGAAACCTTTACATATCTGGACAGCATCATTGATGAACACGGTGGATCAGATGCAGGTGTGAGGGCGTGGATCGGCAAAACAAGAGCAGCATACCTACAGCTGAAAAACATCTGGAGCTCAAAACAATTGTCAACCAACACCAAGGTTAGAATTTTCAATACAAATGTCAAGACAGTTCTTCTGTATGGGGCGGAGACGTGGAGAAATACGAAAGCCATCATCCAGAAGATACAAGTGTTTATTAACAGCTGTCTACGCAAGATACTTCGGATCCGTTGGCCAGACACTATCAGCAACAAGTTACTGTGGGAGACAACAAACCAGATTCCAGTGGAGGAAGAAATCAGGAAGAAGCGCTGGAAGTGGATTAGGCACACTTTGAGGAAATCACCTAATTGTGTCACAAGACAAGCCCTCACATGGAATCCTGAAGGTCAAAGGAGAAGAGGAAGACCAAAGAACACATTACGCCGAGAAATAGAGACAGACATGAGAAGAATGAACAAGAACTGGATAGAACTAGAAAAGAAGGCCCAGGACAGAGTGTGTTGGAGAAAACTTGTCGGCGGCCTATGCTCCATTGGGAGTAACAGGCGTAAGTAAGTAAGTAAGTATATGAAAATTATTTTATACTAGAGTAAAGCCTGATGAGGATCTAATTGCGAACAATGTTGTTCGCCAATATATGTTGTTATTATTCACAATATGGGAATTTTCAAAATATTCGCTTGACTTTATGACTTACACAGTAACTCTCCACTTACCAAAATTAAAATGTAAATAACAAGACTTAACGTGTATTGACACGAACGCTTTTGTAAAGAATCAAATATGAAAACTAACCACATGGTCAAACGTTATCAGTTTCGAATACAACAGTCACAATGATTAAGATAAAGTGCAAGCCAAAGTTTCTTCCTCAAAGCTGAAATAAGTCACCTGACACTGAGTAAGGTTAAAGTCAACTAATTTCAAACCCAGACTGCTCAGTGTATCAATGATAACCTGCGGAATTCCAGAATTTAAGGTATCTAGTTTACTTAACATATTACATCACTTAAACAAGTGGACGCTAAATAGGTAGTCAGTCAGTTAGCTACAACGTAGAACCAGGCATATAAATGCATCAGTCCAAGTTGCCACACCTTATTAGTACAACAAGATGAACACTGAATTCATATTAGTTAACTCAATGGTAATAATGCATAAAAGAAAGATTGTATTTAAGAATATAATACAGGGAGAAAGAATTGGTTAGTAGAAAGAAAGATATAAAGTAATTTTAATTTCACGGTTTAAAGGAAGACAAAGAGTGTATACACCTACATCATTGTGAAAGATTCTGAGCAATGTCATCCAGTCTGCAACCATTGGCGGGAATAATTAATTCAATTGATTGGATGGCATGACTCAGCCTTGCAGACGTCATTCCTGTGCAATTTATTATTCACATGAAATATATTGTTCTATCTCCAGCCCAGATGTGTTCTCCATCATATAATGGTGATGATTACGATAGGACGAGTCAGTTAAGTGACTTCCACGTGAGATCTTATAAATTAGGTAGTCACTTCATGACAAATCTACAATTTTAGGATTAGGTCTATTATTAGAGCAGTACTAATAACGAAGTAGACTATGATTCAACAAACGTGGAGGATCTGATGCAGATGTAAAGGCGAGGACTGGAAAAGTAGTGACAGCATTCCTACAGTTGAATAACATATAGAACTCGAAATATCTGTCGGTCAACATGAAAGCCAGAATCTTCAATACGAACGTCAAGACAGTTCTACTCTACGGAGCTGAAACATGAAGAACCAATGCAACCATCATCAAGCATGTGTAGATGTTTATAAACAACTGTGTATAATAGAGTTCTGTTGACTAGACACCGCCAGCAACAAACAAATGTAACAAAGAAGAAATCGGATGTCAGCTGATGATGAAATTGGGAGAAGGCGCTGAAAGTGGATATGACGTAGGTTGTTGAAATCATGAAGCTGCAACACAAGACAAGCACCGGTTCGAAATCGTGTGGACAAGAGGAAGACCCGAGAACACACTGAGTAGAGACTTGGAAGCAGACATGAGTAGGATGTATAGTAAGTGGCAGGAACTGGAAAGGATTGCCCAGAACAAAGTTGGATGGAGAATGTTTGTGGGTAGCCTATCCTCCTCCTGGAGATGTAACAGATGTAGGTAAAAGTGATTCTTAGCATCTATGCTTTCGTTCATTTTCCGAGGCTGTTTTCTTGGGCCTGTTCAAGATTCACAGTTTTAAGGATGCCAAGTTAGGGCTTTCTGTGTAATGCTTTTTATTGCCTATTTTGAAGTGTATCTTATCCACGTTCAGTGTTTTTTCTTATCTTCCTCTTCTGTAGACATAGGCTATTTTTTTCCCACCAGGATAGGTTATTTTTGATGTTATCTGGTCAGCCGATGTAGGTTTATTGCGTTGACAGATGAGCATGATTACTTGTACCTTTTCGGTGAAGTTTGTGGTAGATTATCAATTTTCAGATCTGTGATAAAGCTGTCTTAGGTGGTAGATCATCAAGGTAGGTAATTTATGTCGATAATTGGGGACATTCACGATCTCCCAGATTACGTCAGTCATAGCTCGAAGTGAACATTCGGTGTAAATTACGCGTGGATTACAAATAAAGTCAACAGAACAAAATAAATGAATTATCGTTTAAATATTTGAAAAATATTAAGTTTTTTGTCGTCTGCACAGGATTCCTTGACTTTTGCGAAAAATACTCATTAAAAACTTTAAGTTGTCAGTTGATAAGAGCTAACCTTGAGTTCAACATTCGCGCCATTTTTGCAAACATACGTATCGCTTTATAACTCTGCTTTAATCACAAGTTCTAAGTACGAAAAAGCGCACAGTGACGACGAAGCTACTTAAATCTCTAGTATATAAGTAATATGAGACTTGAGAAACTGAACTGTTTGATAGTGTGACACTAGACATTTGAGGATACTACGTGGCATTTTAGTAAGCGCGCTTTATGAATCGTGATTGACATATCGCGGTCGGTTTTATGTAATTTATAATAAAACTAATTTTGGTATTTAACATTGGACCACAATATTTCCTCACTTCAAGGTGACATCATATTCAAGTTGCTCTCATGGATTTAGTTTTTTGGGGCTTAGTTGGTCTCATTTTATACAAACTGTTCTCCCCTAATCGTTGACTGGTATATATTCCTTAGAAAGCATTGTTTCTTTATATGTGATAACATATTTTTCTACAAAACAAAGTAAACAGCGGTAATGTTTGTGCGAGGTGATAAAGAACCCTCATCTCTGTTCAGAACATATTTTACCAGTTACGAATGTGACAGCGATTAATGACAGAATGTTATGAAAGTATGTGAAGGCATTGCTTGAGAGTTACGAACAAAGGGCTCAAGTTTATCTTAGTAGTTGTAGTCTCGTACAACCATCTCACGACGTTATAACTTTTGAATTAGTTACCAAAGTACTAAATGCAATTAAGTTGATAAATACAAGATTGTCACACATTTTAGCAACATTCTCGGTGAAGAACGATAAATGATCTAATGATTCATGGTTTTATATACGTATATATATTTATATAACCAAGGGTGGTTGTTTAAGCATCATGGCCACCTGTCAAACATTAACAATTTAGAACATGGAATAAATTTGCTTACCCGAAGCTCCTATACTATAATAGAACAATAAGATCAAATTGACAAGATCAGTAGCGAATAAGGTCGGAGTAATTTGATAGAAGTGACAACGAAGTCGCTTAATTATCCAGAGTGTTATTTGTATGCTAACTTGATTGCTCAAGACAACTAAAAGACTGGATTTTGTCAGCGTGTTCATAAACTAGGGACATTTCATTCTCGTATTCCAAGTTCATTAGTAGATGTTCCGGTTAAAAATCAACTTCTGAAAGTTTGATGAAGGAAGGGATTTTTGTAAGGGAACATCCATGATGTAGTCAAGCAAAAAGGGGAGGGTAGTAGACTACTCTGAAGGACAATTTTTCGTATAAACGGCTCTGATGATCTCTCATCTTAGGCTCTGACTTGACTAATAGTGCCGGAGTAGGGGGCCTTCATAAGGTTTAGTTAATTTTTTAGCACACCTTTAAATGAATAGCATTGCTAGTAGATCTCTCAGCCAACGGAGTTAAATGCTGCCTTAAAATCAAAAAAATGGGACAGCAGTCGGGGATCGGAAAGTATGCCTGTATTCTTATGCATAGCGGAATGTGAATACTTGATCGATACACCTTCATCCAGGTCTACAACCAGCCTTGATTTTCAGAGTTTGCTCCTCACGTGCCTTAATTGAGCATTAAATGGTTAGAAATATTAGTATTCCAGATATCAGATTAATCAAACTGACTCTGCAGTCATAGTTATAAGATTTCTGACGTTTTATGTGGACTAGAAAGATCATCTATTAGGATCCGTCAGCTATGAATACTTCCAGCTCTCAAAGTCTAGTGGCCATCTCAGCTTAGGCGTTGACAGTTGGACTTCCGGCCTTAAAGATCTTCGAAGTTAATCCATCGGAGTCCGGTTCACTCTCGGTTTGAAATAGCTATGACCTTTTCTACCTTATCAAGACTGGAGAGACTTGTATCACTTGTTTATTCAGGTTGTTTGGAGACGGGGTAATTGAAGAGTAGCTGAATCTCAGTTGGTTTGTTATTCAGAAAGTCCTGCCCACCGGCCTAATTTCCTAGACTGGAAGTGAAAAAGTGGTTTTGTGACCATATCGCAACACATATTGGATTAAGGATTTTCTTTTCTAGACTGTTAGCCTAAAAGTTGCGAGCTTATGTAATTCTGTACACGTATAAATATGCTCTTCAAATCATTATTGAATTTACCACTTGTCTTTAAAAATAAGCCCAAATGACATTTGAAAAGTACTGTTGTCCTGTTTTGTCGTATCTAGTAGGGTTTGATGTGCAATTAGAAAGTATGCTTTGTAAAGTTAGAGGCCATTAACAAACCAAAAGGCATTAAATGGTCTTCATATATTTACATGATATGAATCCCAATGCACCACAAACTTCCGAGCATCACGTGATTTGGCTGATAGCATAAAATGAAGGTTGATTTCCTTGTCTTGTGAAAAATGTCAAGTCCTTTAACAATACTTCACTCATCTGTTTGTATCAGACCTTAAAAATCTTTGATAAGATAATGAATGTATGTAGAAGATCAGATTCTTACGGTATCCGGTTAGTGAAAACAACGGAATACAGTTATCATCTACTTACTTTGAGGATTTAAAAAGAAACTTATATGACGTATCGTTCGATTGTCTGTGATCACTGTCCACAATATTATATTGTTTAATATGTGAAGTGGTATACGAGATGAGTTAACTTTATATGATGAGCTCATTCATTTTTGTGTTTCATTTACCTTTTACTTTTCGCATATCTTTACTTAGGCTATTGTTCAGGGCCCTTTACATTTTGCTTGTCTCTAGTCCTGAAAGAACATCATTCAAAAGTCTGTTGCACTAAAAATGAATAGGATACATAATAATGGCATCCAGTTTATACAGTGGATTCAAAACTTTGAAGTGAGTAATTTAAGTTCCATTACTGTGATAAATTACACTCCATATGGATTTTGACGGATTTATATGTGTTTATGTGATTCTCAAATAATTCTTAGTCTCTTTAACCTAAATAGGCATAATTTAAGGGTAATTTTGCATAGCCTCTAAGTTATCAAATATTCATTTCGACACGAAAATAAATGAGAGGTGACAAAGAGATAGTTTATAAGGTGTACATTTTCAACATTATTATTATTATTATTATTTAAACGCATAAACGTTGGCACAAGGAGGCACCAAATAGGTATTCGCCACATAGATCATTCGATTTGTGTAAGGGCTTGGATACTGCCCGGGTGCCCAGACTGAAGCAGGTGGTTTTCTTAGGGGACCACACCCGGAGCCTTTGACCGAAAGGTCTAATCCACAAGGCAGTAGAGCAACATCAGGAGATGCAGTCCCATGGTGGCCAGTGACTAATAATTGGTTCATACGCCATTGGTCATAAATTAGTTTGTAATTTATTAACTTCTTGGTTATAAGTAATAATTTATATCTTATATTGATTTGGAACACGCGATTTTGTATGAAAAAGTCTTAAATTATTTGCTTCAACACAAGCTAGTTTGTAACCGTCACAAATTGTGTGTTTTAAAACAAAACTATTCCAAACCGTAAATCCTGTACTGGTGATCGAAATTAACAGTTGCTCTTTCGACTACCATGACTTGTAATTAGATGAAAGTATCACAGTTTGTGAAATTAGATAACTTATAGAACATTAAAACAACTTGTTGCCCACATTTAATGATGGGAAATATAGATTTAGTGACAAATAAGAAGCTATGCACGCATGGATTGACAAGAAAGGAATTTTGTATAGGTTTGTGAATTAGTGATCAAGTTACCAAACGGTATATTTGTACGAGGGACTTTATGTAAGCTCTACCTATTTAGTAACCGTGAAGTTAGATGCAGGGTATTAAGGAATGATCTTAAACCAGTTGATGAAGTTGTGCATCTTCACTCACTGAGACGATTGGGCCACTTATTACTCATACCCAACCACCGATTACCACGGCACTCAATGCTGACTAGTGTTGGAGACGGCTGGAAGAAAGGTAGGGGTGACCAAACCAAAACGTGGCATCAATCTTTGAAGTCACCAACGTCTAGTCTGAGCCATGTTGGTATATGCAGACTACTTGATTGGGGTCCGCGTGACTATCGTAACCAATGGTTGCAGACTGGATGACATTGCTCAGAATCTTTCACAATGATGTAGGTGTATACACTCTTTGTCTTCCTTTAAACCGTGAAATTAAAATTACTTTATATCTTTCTTTCTACTAACCAATTCTTTCTCCCTGTATTATATTCTTAAATACAATCTTTCTTTTATGCATTATTACCATTGAGTTAACTAATATGAATTCAGTGTTCATCTTGTTGTACTAATAAGGTGTGGCAACTTGGACTGATGCATTTATATGCCTGGTTCTACGTTGTAGCTAACTGACTGACTACCTATTTAGCGTCCACTTGTTTAAGTGATGTAATATGTTAAGTAAACTAGATACCTTAAATTCTGGAATTTCGCAGGTTATCATTGATACACTGAGCAGTCTGGGTTTGAAATTAGTTGACTTTAACCTTACTCAGTGTCAGGTGACTTATTTCAGCTTTGAGGAAGAAACTTTGGCTTGCACTTTATCTTAATCATTGTGACTGTTGTATTCGAAACTGATAACGTTTGACCATGTGGTTAGTTTTCATATTTGATTCTTTACAAAAGCGTTCGTGTCAATACACGTTAAGTCTTGTTATTTACATTTTAATTTTGGTAAGTGGAGAGTTACTGTGTAACTCATAAAGTCAAGCGAATATTTTGAAAATTCCCATATTGTGAATAATAACAACATATATTGGCGAACAACATTGTTCGCAATTAGATCCTCATCAGGCTTTACTCTAGTATAAAATAATTTTCATATACTTACTTACTTACTTACGCCTGTTACTCCCAATGGAGCATAGGCCGCCGACAAGTTTTCTCCAACACACTCTGTCCTGGGCCTTCTTTTCTAGTTCTATCCAGTTCTTGTTCATTCTTCTCATGTCTGTCTCTATTTCTCGGCGTAATGTGTTCTTTGGTCTTCCTCTTCTCCTTTGACCTTCAGGATTCCATGTGAGGGCTTGTCTTGTGACACAATTAGGTGATTTCCTCAAAGTGTGCCTAATCCACTTCCAGCGCTTCTTCCTGATTTCTTCCTCCACTGGAATCTGGTTTGTTGTCTCCCACAGTAACTTGTTGCTGATAGTGTCTGGCCAACGGATCCGAAGTATCTTGCGTAGACAGCTGTTAATAAACACTTGTATCTTCTGGATGATGGCTTTCGTATTTCTCCACGTCTCCGCCCCATACAGAAGAACTGTCTTGACATTTGTATTGAAAATTCTAACCTTGGTGTTGGTTGACAATTGTTTTGAGCTCCAGATGTTTTTCAGCTGTAGGTATGCTGCTCTTGTTTTGCCGATCCTCGCCCTCACACCTGCATCTGATCCACCGTGTTCATCAATGATGCTGTCCAGATATGTAAAGGTTTCCACATCCTCCAAAGTATCACAGCCCTCTCGCAAATAAATGAAATGGAACATTCAGCTGACAATTATATTCTCGTTCATACAAGAAACAATTCAATTTGCATTATTATTATTATTATTATTATTATTATTATTATTATTATTATTATACCATATCGCTAATTCACCCCCTTTTATCCCCAATTTGTGTAACCTTACTTTTCATCTTATGCAGCAGCTCGCTCTTGGTGGAAAATCTGTCCTATCTAAACGATCTCCAGTCACTGACTGGTTGAAAGTGAATGCTTCCACCGATTATGAATACTGAAGCAGTCTTTCTGAAACCACGTACGCCGTTCAAGCTGGCTTCCTTCAACGTTCGCACACTAATGCAGATCAGACAACAGATAGGGCTGGCTATGTCTTTGGAAGGTCTTAATGTTGACGTTTGTTGTCTATCCGAGACCCGCATTCAAGACTCTAGTGAAGTACTACAAATCCGCTCTCCATCTGTCGCCTCGAAAAGCTTGTTTCACGTGCGCTTATCCGGGGACCCTGTGGCATCTTCGTCTGGTCTTGCTGGCGTTGGTGTCGCACTAAGCGCTAGGGCTGAGGCAGCACTAATCGATTGGATCCCCATCAACAGTCGGTTATGTGCTGTTAGATTAGAAAGTTCCATCAAAGTGAGAAGAAATCGGCGTGAGAAACGGTGTCTTTTCGTCATCTCCGCCTATGCCCCGACAGATTGCAGCCCGGATGCAATCAAGGATGAGTTTTACCACCAGTTAACTGTTCTTCTCCAGAAAGCGCGTTCGACAGATATTGTAGTATTAGCTGGAGACTTGAATGCTCAGGTCGGGCGTCTAGGCACAGAAGAGAGTCGTTTAGGTGGCCGATGGGGACTTGTTGGTCGCAGGACAGATAACGGGGACCGTTTGCTGCAACTGTGCACAGACCACAACCTGTTTCTGGCCAGCACTAACTTCCGGCACAGTCATCGCCGGTGTGCCACCTGGCGTCCTCCCTCTGCATCCCAAGCCTGGACTCAGATTGATCACATCGCGATCAGCTACCGCTGGCGTGGTTGTGTACAAGACTGCCGCTCCTTTTGGAGTACCTATCTGGAGTCTGATCATGCCCTGGTCTGCGCCAATCTCACCTTACTTTTCAGTGGCCGAAGGATTGACCACCACCAACGGATTGATGTTAGTAAACTGGTTGCAACTTCTGTTGCAAGTAAGTATCGAGCGGAGCTAGCCTCTAGGCTAGCTACCACCCCACCGAAAAGTATAGATGAGCATTGGTTGCTTCTTCACGACGCCATGAAAATGGCGAGTAAAGGCGCTTGCGGCCTCGCGAAACGTCCCGCTTACAAGCACTGGGTTTCTTCTGGCTCCTTACAACTGATGGAAGCCCGTCGGTCTACTCTGGGTGACCGTGAGTATGACCACAAACGAAGGCTGTTACGTAATGAAATTGGGCAAAGCTTGCGTAAGGACCGAGAAGCCTGGTGGTCGGAGCGTGCTAATGAGATGGAAGCAGCAGCTGCATCTGGTAACTGCCGGAAGCTCTTCCAACTCATCCGAGCCACTGGCAGCAAGAAGTCTGGTGTGAGTGAAACAATCTACGAGGATGACGGGATGCCAATCACTAACATCTCTCGACGTCTTGGACGATGGGCTGAATTTTTCGAAGGGCAGTTCAATTGGCCTGCTGCTCCGGCAACATCGACCAGTTTATCCTGCCCCCCATGGCCGGTGACGACTGATCCACCAAACGAGGCGGAAGTCCGCAAGGAACTCCAACTCTTGAAATGTTACTAATCACCTGGCCCAGATGACTTACCTCCGGCTCTTTTTAAAGATGGTGGTGACTTTCTGGCTAAGGAACTGACTGCGTTGTTTGGAAAGGTTTGGGAGGAAGAAAGTGTTCCAACATCATGGAATGAGTCGATAGTCGTCCCTATTTTTAAAAAGGGTTCACGTTGTTCCTGTGATAACTATCGGGGGATAAGTCTTCTTCCGATTGCGTCCAAACTATTGGATTCTGTCATTCTTCGTAGGTTGTTTAAAACCCGAAAACGATTGACTCGCGAGGAGCAGGCTGGTTTTCGTTCTAGTCGAGGATGCATCTATCATATCTTCACCCTCCGCCAAATGTTAGAACACCGTCATACTTGTCACAGGCCAACAATTTTAGTGTTTCTTGACATCAGAGCTGCCTTCGATTCGTTGGACAGGACTGTTCTCTGGGATTGTCTGTTGAAGAAGGGTGTGCCTGAGAAGTTCATTAACATCTTAAAGGCCCTGTATACGAACACCTCAGGCAGAGTGAGGGCATACAACCACCTTTCTCCCTTGTTCCATTCAAGCAGTGGAGTTAGGCAGGGTTGCCCGATCTCACCATTCCTCTTCAACTTTGCTATCGACGACACCCTGGAAACAGCCCTGATGGATGTAAGTAATGGCGGTGTGGATATGTTGCTTGGAGAAAGACTTCTCGACTTTGAGTATGCGGATGATATTGTCTTACTGTGCGATAACGCCCAAGGCATGCAATCTGCACTTAGTCAGTTGGCAATCAGTGTCCGCAAGTACGGTATCTGCTTTGCACCCTCCAAGTGCAAGGTACTCCTACAAGACTGGCAGGATTCTCATCCTGTACTCACCCTGGATGGTGAGCAGATTGGAGTAGTTGAGAAGTTCGTGTATCTAGGTAGCCATATAAGTGCTGGTGGTGGCGTGAGTGATGAGATTGATGCACGTATAATGAAAGCCAGAACGGCTTCGGTGGCTTGGACATGTTTTACGAATGTCGTCCCAGAGGCTTCCACGTCGTGCATTATTTGCCGACTCTGGGACTGGTTGGAGAAAGCGGAGAGGAGGTCAGTGTATGACATGGTGTCGTGGCATGAAAGAAAGCTGCAAAGGGCTAGCTTCTGTTGGTCCTTCACGACTCCCTGGCTGGGGTCCGAGGGATGGTGCAACACAGTGGCTAGAGACGTTATCAGATATGGCTCAGAATAGAAGCCAGTGGCGTGCCTGCTGTAACCTTCTTATACTTTCTTCATAAAGAGTGGCTAGAACTTTCCTAACTGAGAGAGCTCTTCTGGTTGTACATTCAGTTCCCCCCATCATTACTCTTCCCTTTTTCTTTTTTTTCCTTCTTTTATATATACGCATCTTAATCCTTCTCCCATTCTCATTTTGTGTAGCGCATATGTATCCGGTGCCCTTTGTACCAATATATATGTGATTAAATAAATAAATAAAGCTTCTCCGTCAAGTGTAATTTGATTGGTGCATATTGTATTGTATCGGAGAATCTTGCTTTTCCCTTTGTTTATATTGAGACCTACTGCTGCTGAGGCTGCTGCTACATTGGTCGTTTTCTCCTGCATTTGTTGTTGCGTTTGTGATAGAAGAACCAGATCATCCGCGAAGTCTAAATCGTCAAGATGCATCCTGCCTGTCCACTGTATCCCGTGCTTTCCTCCAGATGTTGACGTCTTCATAATCCAGTCGATCACCAGGAGAAAGAGAAAGGGTGAGAGTAAGCAACCTTGTCTAACACTGGTCTTTACTTCAAACGAGTCGGTGAGTTGTCCTCCGTGGACGATTTGGCAGTTTAGTCCATCATAGGAGTTCCGTATGATATTGACTATCTTCTCAGGCACGCCGTAGTGTCGAAGAAGCCTCCATAGTGTCGTCCTGTTCATGCTATCAAATGCCTTCTCGTAGTCAATGAAGTTGATGTAGAGTGATGAATTCCATTCGATTGATTGTTCCACAATGATACGTAGAGTTGCGATTTGATCTGTGCACGATCTATCTTTACGAAATCCAGCTTGTTGATCTCGAAGTTGGGCGTCCACGGAATCCTTCATCCTGTTTAACAATACTCTGTTGAAGACTTTTCCTGGTATTGAGAGAAGAGTGATGCCCCTGTAATTGTCGCACTTGCTGAGATCGCCTTTCTTTGGTATCTTGATCAGAAGTCCTTTTTTCCAGTCTTTTGGTACTTGTTCTTCATCCCAAATCTTACTGAAGAGGATGTGGAGTATCTTGGCAGTTGCTGCTACGTTTGCCTTCAGTGCCTCCGCCGGGATGTTGTCTGGTCCCGCTGCTTTGCCGCTCTTGATTTGTCTAATGGCCATGCTGATCTCTTCAATTGTTGGTGGGCCAACATCGATTGGGAGGTCTGTGGGTGCTGCTTCGATGTTGGGTGGGTTCAGTGGAGTTGGTCGATTCAAGAGTTCTTTGAAGTGTTCTACCCACCTGTTTCGTTGTTCTTCAATGTCGGTGGTTACTTTGCCTTCCTTGCATTTCACTGGTCTTTCTGGCTTATGGTAATTTCCAGCAAGTTTCTTTGTTGTATCATACAGTTGTCTCATGTTTCTCTCTTTTGCAGCCTTTTCCGCTGTCATCACTAAATCTTCCACATATTTACGTTTGTCGGTTCTGATGCTCCTCTTCACTTGCTTGTTTGCCTCTGTGTATTCGGCTTGTGCCTTGGCTTTTTCCGCTCTTGTTCGGCTGGTATTGATTGCTGCCTTCTTGTTCCTCCTTTCTTCAATTTTATCCAGTGTACCAACAGTGATCCATTCCTTGTGATGGCGCTTCTTTTGACTAGAACCTCCTGACATGTTGAAACGATTGCCTCCTTGATAGCTTTCCAGTTGCTCTCCATGGTAGTGTCCTCTTCATTGAGTAGATCATGAAAGGCCTGGAACCTGTTGCTGAGAGCTATGTTGAATTTGTTGAGTTTGTCAGCATCTCGAAGAAAGGCTGTATTAAACTTTTGTGATGTTGTCCGCGCCGTTGTCCAGTGCTTCTTGAGTTTTAGTTTCATCTTGGCGACCAGCAAATGATGATCGGATGCTATATCAGCTCCTCTTCTGGTTCTCACATCCTCCATCGTCCTCCTGAACATTTGTTGATGCAGATATGGTCGATTTGATTCTGTGTAGTGTGATCCGGTGAAATCCAAGTGGCTTTGTGTATGTTTTTGTGTGGGAATATGGTGCCACCTATGACCAGTTTATTGAAGGCACATAGGTTTGCAAATCTCTCACCATTTTCGTTCCTTTCTCCCAGTCCATGTTGTCCCATGACGTCTTCGTATCCAGTGTTGTCCTTTCCAACCTTGGCGTTAAAATCTCCCATCAGAATGGTCAGGTCCTTGGTTGGGCACTTTTCGAAGATCGACTGCAGCCTATCGTAGAATTGGTCTTTAGCGTCTTCCTCGTAGTCGTTGGTAGGCGCATAGCATTGGATGACGTTCATTGTAATGCCCTCTCTCTTTGTTTTGAAGGAGGCTTTGATGATCCTTGGTCCATGAGATTCCCATCCAATAAGTGCATTTTGTGCTTTTCTGGACAGCATCAATGCAACTCCTTGTGTATGTGGGGCATTTTCTTCTTCATGACCGGAGTATAACAGAAGTTCTCCTGAAGACAGTCGTTGTTGTCCAACCTGTGTCCAATGTGTTTCACTGATTCCAAGCACTTCCAGGTTGTATTTTCTCATTTCTGCAGCAATTTGAAAGACTCTTCCGGTCTCCCACATTGTCCGGACATTCCATGTACCTATAAAAATTGTCGCTCTGGTTGTAAGAAGGTACATCGGCCTTATGACTTCCGAAGGAACTCGGCTTTCATCATGAGACGTCATAATTATTCCTTCTACTCCCAGGGCAGAGTTTAAATGGTTTAAATGATTTTTTCTGGTTAGCGTTTTTTAGCGAGTTGATTTTCTACGGGATGGGGTCGCTAACCCCATGCCCAACCCTCCTCCTTTACCCGGGCTTGGGACTGGCAGTAACCCCCAGAGGAGCTACAGGCGGAGTTAATGTTCATATACATATATAAAAGTGCCAAACCAATCAATGGAATTTATGAGTCAGTGATAACAGTAGAATAGATTAAATAAGTAAGTATAATAAGTAGAAGCAAAGATGGATAGTGGCTAGCAGTGGAATCCAGGACGCGCGTTTTGTCCTATTTTGGACTCGTCAGCTGGATGTACCTGCATCTCAGAGTTGATGTTCACTCTGAAACTCGAACCCAGTACCTTTCGCTTCAAACGCCATCGCGTTATCCACTCGGCCACTGAGTCCTGATAGCCACTTGCATGTGCCATGGGGTGAAGTTTAAATTCATTTAGTATTGTTTGTTTGAATCTTCCCATCGATGTGTTAGGACTGCAAC
>NC_031497.1:8369536-8398735 GCF_000237925.1 Schistosoma mansoni
ATCGAGGCAATACGCACAGTATGCACATATGCCAATTAGAGACTGACCAGTTGCAGTCCGAAACACATCGATGGGAAGATC
Organism: Schistosoma mansoni; assembly: GCF_000237925.1. Classification (NCBI taxonomy): domain Eukaryota; kingdom Metazoa; phylum Platyhelminthes; class Trematoda; order Strigeidida; family Schistosomatidae; genus Schistosoma; species Schistosoma mansoni. The sequence goes on from NC_031497.1 coordinate 8,369,618, forward strand.
CAAACAAACAATACCAAGTGAATTCAAACTTCACCCCATCGCACAAGCAAGTGGCTATCAGGACTCAGTGGCCGAGTGGATAACGCGATGGCGTTTGAAGCGAGGGTACTGGGTTCGAGTCCCAGAGTGAACATCAACTCTGAGATGCAGGTACATCCAGCTGACGAGTCCCAAATAGGACGAAACGCGCGTCCTGGATTCCACTGCTAGCCACTATCCATCTCTGCTTACCATGCTTGTGAATTAAGGTATATCGAGGCAATACGCACAGTATGCACATATGCCAATTAGAGACTGACCAGTTGCAGTCCGAAACACATCGATGGGAAGATCCAAACAAACAATACCAAGTGAATTCAAACTTCACCCCATCGCACAAGCAAGTGGCTATCAGGACTCATATGTGCATACCGTGGATAACGCGATAGCCTTTGAAGCGAAGGGTACTGGGTTCGAGTCCCAGAGTGAAGATCAACTCTGAGATGCAGATACATCCAGCTGACGAGTCCCAGATAGGACGAAACGCGCGTCCTGGATTCCACTGCTAGCCACTATCCATCTTTGCTTACAATGCTTGTGAATTAAGGCTATATCGAGGCAATACGCACAGTATGCACATATGCCAGTTAGAGACTGACTAGTTGCAGTCCTAGCACATCGATGGGAAGATTCAAACAAGCATTACTGAATGAATAATAAGTAGAAGATGAAAATTGATAGTATGATGACAGTGTAATAGTTGTCTGTTAAGAATAATAAGGTCTTTAATCAATGTTTCATGGTAGTTTATGGATCAAAACCTTGAAAAAAATAGACACTCAACATTTATCCAAAAATATTAAGATCCTGTAATAAGAAGTGTTCAGATAATTGGAAAGTAAAAATATAATTGACAAAGCGGCGAAGAAAAATAAACGAACTAAGCGTATGGAAAATAATGATATGTAGGATCGTTCACTAAGCTTAACTTTACCATAGTAAAGTTAAGTGTTACAGATTTCTTATGAATAAAAGGACTTGGATTGTTTGCTTGAATCCCTATACCTTCTGCTATGTGTAAGTGAGGAGATTAAATTACACAAGGAAAACCAGTAGGAGTACGATAAACCACTTTAATCGACCTATTCCTATCTACTACATGACTGATATTGATCAAGTGTGATAGAACAGAGCTGCGTATTGTTTTGACAACACACCTTGTTAATTATGAACTAAGGAGTTAATTGACTCGTCGGCTCAGTCGTCTGGTTGTGCTCCCAATATTAGCTTTCTACACAGAAGCAGCTGAATTCGTTGATACGCATAGATGTGCCGAAACCACGTTACTTATCCTTTAGTTGAGCAATCACCATAGGTTGGCTGGAAAACAAAAGGCAGGTTAGCTGTGTTGAACGTTCTGTTTATTGCTTTAGTCAGTCAATCTCATAGTGCATCACTGGCTTCATCTATTTGCCTTAACAACAAAATTTTATTCGTCTAAGGAAAGATAGTGGTACATGAAGGCCACTTGGGAGTGACAACATAATTCATTTTGTTGTAGAGAACTCGCACTGTTCTGGTCTGACCACCTTTGGTTTTTCTCATATCCTAGTCTTGAGTTAGGCAGAATCCCATGTTGAAACAAATTACAACTAATTGTGTTTAGTAGTTTCAGTTTGGGCCGATTCGCAAAATCACTAAGTGGTGTACCCTCTCTTCCCCCAACTTTCCATTTTGAGAGAAAGTATAGTATAAGTAACCGGTTTGCTATTATTTACCCCCTGAGCAGTTTATGAAGAAAAATCAGATCAAAAACAGATTTGAACGCATGCGAATCAATCGTTTTGTTTGGTTGTGTGTTTCCATAGTCAAGGCAAATTTTCAGTGCAAATTAACTACGAGGTGATGCCACGGAACTTTAGAGTCTAAGATTACATTGCTTACATATCCCAGACTAAAAGTAGCTACAGCATATCTGAATAGATTGAATCCATCTGTAAGATAATGAAACAATTATAATAGAGATTTTCTTCAATCCGTTAACTAACAAAAATGTGATAAAATGTACCAGTATCTAATTATTTTTCTATTTGTCCTGACAATATGGTTGATTGTTCTCATTCAGTAAAATAATCACTTCTGTATTAGATTTGGGTCTCAACAACTCTGAATTTTGTCTATGATTTTAGAAACTGGAGCCTTTATTCACAGTCGTTAGTCATATCGGTAGTCCTAATACTGCCTACTCACTGACGTTTCCATCTGCTTATTATATTGACCCAACATTGGGGATCACGACAATCTTATGTGCGGCTTTAGCGGACTGGTTAAACGGAATACTTAAGTGGTCAGTATTTTTCTAATTAGTGCTGAGGTTTGTAATCTGTATTGGATCCAAAAGTTTAGTTAATTTTTGTATCTACGATTTATGTTTCACATTCTTCCTTTTAATGTCGTTATTTGTTTGTATGCAGTATTCCTAAAACATTCAGCTATTTTCAAAATAGAAATATTGTTCTACGCTAATCTCCATTTTGAATTACTCAGCTAATATCAGATAGGTGTTATACCATGTATAGAATAATATCGTTTGTTTATATAACTAGAAATACCAGTGCATCAAATGACCTGAATTCATTAGTCAATAAGCGATATTCTCTAAAATCAAATGATAAGGATATGTTGAAATGGATTAGTTTCAGTATATTTGAGAAAGGATTGTAACCACATTGTGTCATTCTGCATCGAAATAGGATAAACGAGAAAAATAAAATGAGTCGAATCCATTGTTAGAGGGCATTAGAGATTTAAGTGGATTTATTCTGCTATAACCAGTCGTTGGCTATTCTTTAACTAGTCTACAGTCACTTTCTCTTTGTTGGACATACCGTCTACAAAACCTACGATTTCTTTTTATCGAAGTTGAAAATAGTAGTCACCATTTTTTTATTTTCTAAAGAGTTCTATTTAATCACTTTGAAGTTTTCTCAACAACATATACCTAAGTTTGTGAAATGAGACTACACCTGTGATGTATGCTACTTATGTCGACAGACATAAGTTTGAGAAGATCAATATGGAGAAAACGGGAATGGAAACAGACAGTAATTGCAATAGCAATGAAGGACAATGGAATTCGAGACAATTGATTGAGGATTAGCAAATGAAATATTTAATGTGTGGTGTTCACATTTTACCATAGAACTCTGTAATTTCATATTGAATAGTAAATTGGTTGTCCCCATCTGAGTTCTCGTTCAATACACATCTAGACTTAAAATGGACGTGGATGTACCTGATTGTACATAACATCGTCTTAGCCTGTACAAATACTTTAAAATCTTTTGTCCTGTTGTCTAAGTCTTTTGGACGAAGGGCTATAAGTAGTTATTGCATGAAACAGATATTCTTGGTAAACTTTGCGTTGTTAGTAGAGTACAGTGAAAATCCGTAAATAGATGTGAACTATATAAAATAAGTCATAGAAATGTAAAGCACGTATTGTCAATCTTTTTATCTATTTAACCAATATTTCATGAAACGTTGAATTGGTAATATTTTATCGCGATGAAATTACATTATAAACATCCGTTCGTAATGTTTCATATCCATATTTCTGAATTTGTTGTACATTTGTGGTTTATTTTATTCTGGAGCTCCAGAAAATATCTTTCTCCTCTCATATTGAACGTATAATGGGGACCATCACTGAAACTTCTATTTATTCTAACAGTTAGTCTATGCACAAACTGGATCACGCCATACCAGATATACAATTTACGTCCATATATGCAGAACCAAGGTATAAGTTAGACAATATCTTATTCACCACAATCACAAGCACTCTACACTCAGTGGGTCCAGAGTAGAAATCAGTGATGTGAAGGAAATTATGTATTAAGAAATAAGTAAGCTGAGTGTCCGTTTGTTCACGTTAAATACTCAATCACATCTAAATTTTACTGGCCTAACACTAATTAATATCTATGAAAGCAAGATTATCAGTGCATAATCAATTCTTCCTTTGTGATCACGACGGACATACAGAAAAACTGCAATTGGAGAATCTTTTTGACGGGAAATCCTCATCCATTCGTTTAATATTTCTTGTAACTTCAAACTCATAAGTGTTAATTTCCCATTTACACTCTTTGTAGATTGTTTATTTTCTTACTTTTAAATGTTTAGTGGTTTGAACTGTTAAGAATGTCTTTATAAGCCTTTTGGGCTCAATATGATTCATTTTTCAATCTGCAGGATGTTATATGGTCATCGGCCATATTGGTGGCTTACACTGAACCGATCACTGACCGACCCTGACTTATCTGTAAAACAGTACCCACTAACATGTGAAACTGGACCTGGAAGTCCATCAGGCCATTGTATGGTATCTGTAGCAAGCCTAACACCAATAATAACTTACTTCTACCATAGATTAAAAAAGTATGTATTTCGCTTTATTGTTGTTACTTACTGTCCAATTTAATGCTTAAAGACAATTTGACTTTACAATTTACCACTAGGAAGTATTTGGGAAACCACTCTCGAAAATGTTGTTCTGCCTAGACCTAATTGATTAACATATCCATTGCATTTAAGTTAACGATAAGAGTGATTAAAGCACTTAACCTTAATTTTGTTGACTATTTTAGGAAAAAGTAACTACAGTAATAGAACTATATATTCCAGAAACTGTAATTCTCCAATGAAGAGTAAATGAAGTGAATCTTTACATTAGCAACGGAGTTATTACCAAAACAATATGGACGTACTGATGTTATATTCTTTGTTAAATGCGTTCTAACTTAATGTAATGAAAATAAGTTTCGGAAGATGTTTATATGCTCTATCATAAGAGGTTAAAATATGACAATTGTTAATAGCCTTGATCAAAGAATTACGGTTGAGTTTAAAAGTTATTAATGAAGTCATGATGAGGGATCGTGACTGCTTTGTCTTGTAACTGCTCAATAAGAAACAATCTACTCTGTGTCGATGGTTAGTATTTATATTTGGCTAGTCATATTCGAGAAGGCAATCTAATTTGAAACTTTTAATTACACTAAATGGCTATCCAAGACCCAAAAGGAACTGGTCATTGTCGTATTCAAACTGGCCTACACTAGAATCTATTTGATGGAAACCAACCAAATAAAAGCAATGTTTCATTTCATATCGAGACATAAATTTTTCTTTTTTCTGTTCGAGTTTCTGTAAACTTATCCCCTACCATTCATCCTTATTTATTTCAGTCGAAATCATCAACGATGTTTGATAACACTATCCTGTTTAGTTTTTGGGTTAATTGCAATTAGCCGCTGTTATTTGGCAGCACATTTTCCTCACCAAGTCATTTTAGGACTAATATCTGGTAAAAATCACCTTCAATTTTGTTAAATTACTTTATGCTTACCAGTTTTTTTTCAGAAAGATTTATTATTCAATCACTATATTCAAAACCACAATAAATATTTTATATATCGCTTATCTGTTTAATTCTAATGCGCCAACTCTAAAAATGAACATATTTTCATCGTAGAATAGTGAAAACTTTGAAAATAAAAATATATTTCCAATAGCCACGAGATACTCATTATCACTGAACTAAGAGATGCCACTGTGACTTAATCAGATTATTTTTATGTTTCAATAGACATAATATTAAGATTGGATTCAACCACTGTATAAATTGAAAGGCAAGTTTCACGATAATTGAGTTTTAAATGCTACAAATTACTAACTAGAGGTTAAGCATTCGCACGCGAGACCGAAAGTCTTGGGTTCAAATACTGCGTGCGGGATCGTGGACGCGTATTGCTGAGGAGTCCCATACTAGGACTAAACGGCCATCCAGTGCTTCCAGGTTTTCAATAGTGGTCTAGATTAGATCGACTCGTGAATTTAACTGTTAAATAAAATAACATTATTGATAAAGTTGTGAAAAGATCATACATAAAGGGTAAGAAAAACTGTACACCTTAATTAAAGTGATAAATTGTAATCAATGAGTTAAAATGGTATGTAAAAACAAGTAATTGCAACATGGGAATTGTTGTGTCATAGTTGTAATGATACTAATAATAATAACCTCGAGAATGTTTACTGATAAGAATATCATGTAAATAAGCAAGATGAGTGTATAATTAAACATAAGGAAACATGTCTCGGAAAGGAGTGTAAATCATAATGAAAGAGAAAGTGACACAAGTGGAGCTAAGATTGAAGTGTGGGTCAAAGTAGACAAACAGGTTGTATGTATCTTTTTTGTATGAATAAGCTGGGTTTCTCTGAATTGATACCGATTGCTTGGACCATATAAGGTAAACGTAATTTTGCGCCTTTTAGTAGATTACTTGGAACTTAATATATAACTGAGCAGGCCTCTTCAATTTGAATGATATGTTCATGGTCAAACAAGTGGGGGAGAATGGTATTATCAATAGATTCCGTAACCTTTGTTTCCAACCAACCCTGTACGTGTTCACTAGTGCGTAAGGACCTTTGAGTACGGCCAATGTAGCTAGCCGCATAGAAGTAATTAAATTGATAAACACACCTTGTTTTCCACTGAAAAACAATCATGCCTTGATGATCCCACCATTAATACGTATCCTTAATTTTATGCGTTAGTTTTGGCTTCGTTGAAAAAGTTACTTGTAAGTTAGCGGTATTAAAAGTCTTTTTAATGGATCTGCTTATTTGACATGTTAGAATCTCACTCGTTATATCACCTCTGAAATCAAGTTGTAGGTATAGAGTTTTCTTTACACCTGAGGAAGTTTGCATCTTGTTTTTAGGTTGAGTTATGTATTTCTTTATGAAATTACTAGAACATCCATCTTGTAGTAGCCTCATCCTTAGAAGAATGATTAGATAACCTAGTAGACACATTGAAAATGCTGTCTATCCATTACTATTAACTAGTTGTTTTAAAAGCTGTAGAAACATGATTGTTAAATTTCTGCGCTAAAACATAAGACAAAGTTTAATCTTTTTTGTGATTTTGTATCCATGTTTATTTTTATGAACTTTTTCCATGATTTTCCAGTCTTTTTTCTAGCGAAGTTCGTTATTTTATGTGAAGGGCCATTGAAGTCGAAGATATAAAATATACTTTTTAATCTCTAATGATTTGATCCTCAACATGACATTAACCTATATCACTACGGATTTATTTTGTTCGATTTTCGATGTTTTTTTGTATCTTATTTAACTTCAGTTATTACTTTCACTAATTTAAGTTTGATACTCTTCTTTATGACGTGATTTGTTACTTCAAAAACTCTTTCAGAATATCTCCTTACTAACTGCTACAATAGTTTACTTAACTTATTCTCGTATATTCTGTTTTAAATTTAGGTATCACAGTTGGGTTATTATTTAGTTCACCTGATGGTTTCCTCAGTCCGAAAAACGAAGTCAAAATAAACTGGTTACATGTACAAACTGTTTATCTTTTAACTCATCCAAATAGACTATTGTGGTTGGGCTTCGGTTCATTCATGTTTGCATACGTTTTCAGCGTATTCTTAGAGTATGGTATAAAAGTAGATCCTAATTGGAGTATAACTTTAGCACAATCAGCATGTTTACAACCAGAATGGATCCACTTGTCAACAAGTCTTATGATGGGATTTTCACGAATTGCTGGGACTGCTACTGGTATGTCCTCTATAATACTAATCTCTTCATGTTATGATTTTCTGGCTGGTATTTTGTTTTCGCAAGTTTGTCTGTTCTATCTTCCAGAATTAAGGATTCATGATAAACAATTGTATCGGCCCAAGTTGTCGCACTTCATATCAGCCGAACAAGAAGAAACTAAAATGACGCAGAGTAGATTAGTCAAGATACTAGTGGTGTTTAAAACTAACTGGTCGGAAGGAAAAAAGTGAGAAGCTGATGTAATATTGAAATTAAAGATGTTCACAAAGTTGCAAATTAAACCCATCCCTTGTCACTGCATCTAATTTCGTGCCTTATTATTTCAGGTCCCCAGTCATGGATTACTATGTTTTTTTTGAGACCAACCAGGAAATTTTTACTTTCCGATACTAATAAAAATAATCAGCAATCTTAAGGACTGATATCAAGCCAGAGTCTGAAGACATCTACTAGTATTCTGTCCAGCCTTGAGTGCCAGAGTAGTTAGTGATTGAGTACAGAAAATACTTAGTCCTAAAACCCATTTTACTGTGAAGTCTTCAGTTATTTTACAATACGAGATAGTTCGTCTATTTTTGTCATAGCTAAGTAATTTTGGATATCTACACATATGACTAGCTTCAATAGTTAACTGTTTACACCACAGTCTTGAATTAGTCTTCACTATATGAAACGTGATTATGGATAAATATCATTGAAGAGTTTCAAATTATGAAAAAAACTACTGCCCAATTATTCTGTTTTCTTAATAAACGTTAACTCGGTGTCTGTGTGCATAGTTTATATAAATTCACCATCCAGTAATACGAGATTACTAGTCTGCTATGGAAAAAAATTATTTAACCTAATAAACATTGTTATCATGGTTTCTGGACTGATTAATGTTGAATAGTTGTTGAAAATATTTTGACTTGTTTCCTGAATATATCCATGTTTTATCCTTTGGTCAAATGATAAATGCTAGTTCATATAGAACTAATGATTGCAACAGTCACTCACATATTGTATTTCATTTTTGAAATATCTGTTTGTTTATTGGACTAATTCATGTGTTTCTTTTTATTTAGGTTTATCTTTAGGTTTACGTCTTAAACCAACACATTTTAAACAATCAGTATTGGGAACAAATTCCTTACCGATTATTCTATTCAGTTTATTAATTGTGGTTATCAGTACAAGGTTTATGGAATCAATGTGTAACCAGCTAATCAGTCTTTTTACAATTAATATTAGTAATAAAGTGATGACAAGTCATTTTAATATGTTACATTTATTTAATTCATTTTTACAAGGGACTATTTGTCCATTCATTACAGTTTTTATTGTACCAACAGGTATGAATTTATTTTATCGTAAGTATAACTAATTTGATAATTAAAGGTGATTTTATTTCATTAGAAAACTACTTTTATTAATAAACATTCTTTTCCGAATATATAATTTTAAAGTCAGAAAGGGATTATTTGGAGAAAGCTTTTTTCTTTAAAAAAAGCAAAATAAAAAAAGACCCATTATTTGCTATTTTGTATTCAAAGAAAAGATTTCCAAAATTATAAGCAAAGATGAATAGTGGTTAGCAGTGGAATCCAGGGCTCTTTTCCTATCACTTTTGGAAGCTTTTATGTAAACCAAAAGCTTCGATGAGTAACTAATAAATTCACCAATGGGGGAACGTAGAAACTATCCCTAAGTATGCTCCATACGCATATGTTCAAATGCAAGTATCAAAGATACAAACATTCCAGTGCTATATATAATGGCATAGATGGGCGCGGTTGCTAGTATGCATGACATGTAATAAAAGAAGGCGTTGATAAGTCCACTCCTCCCACTAGTTCATATAGACATAGGAGTTTCCGCTCGCATGCACATACAGAATGCATAAGCCAAGACCCATACAATCCATAGTATACATATAGATATAGACGCGATCGCCCCAGGCCTTAGCCCAGCAGCATTTCACTGCATGAATATCAAGTATTCAAATCAGCATGTGAATAAGCCGTCATAGATGTGTTAAATCCACGCTCTTACCACAATCGCGTTTAGTGTCGAACCCTGTGTGCTGGTTACGGCACATTTTTCGGCCTATGCTTTGGCTCGCCCTTGCTAGACCTTATGGGCCCTTCCAGACTAGTCTGTTCAGGCACGAAAAGGAGTTTTTCTAAAATGCAACAATCACAATCAATTCAAGTTGACCTCTCTTTTCATGCAATCAAGATTAAGAGAGACTGGAAGGTAAGTCCGATCTCCACCTGACTTATACAGAGTGGTTGATTAGTCCAGTCTCCGCTGTGCCACTTGCGTTAGTTTATGAGGAGAAAGATCACCCACTATATATAACATAAAATGTATCTATTCCATCTAAGAATTAAAAAGTACGATGACAGACCGATCATATTCATAAACAGAACAAAGTCACTCTCTTATGTACAGTTTCTTACAAATTCATCTGATAAAGTGCAAAGTCATAGGTTTTCATTCAAAAAGTTTCATAACATGCTAAGTCAGTTACAACGTAGGAACAGGCACATTTATGCATCGGTCCAAGTTGCCATACCTCGTTAGCACAACAATATGAACACCGGATTCATAGAAGTAGTTAATTTAGTGGTGGTAGTATACAAAAGATAGGTTGTATATAAGGATATAGTATAGGAAGAAAGTTATGAAGCAATTTTAATCTTGAGGTTTAAGGGAAAATAAAGAGTGTATACACCTACGCCATTGGGATCGATTCTGAGCCAAGTCACCTAGAGTCTCCGACCATTGGTTACGATAGTCACGCGGACCCCAACCAGGTAGTCTGCATCTGCCAACATGGCTCAGACTAGAAGTTAGTGACTTCAAGCACTGATGCCACGTTTTGGTTTGGCCGCTCCTAACTTTCTTCCAACCATACCCTACACTAGTCAGCATAGCGCGTCGTGGTAATCGGTGTTTAGGCATACGTAACATGTGGCCCAACCATCTCAGTCGATGAAGATTCATGACCTCATCAACTGATTTACCATCGTTCCCTAATACCCTGCGTCTAACCTCACTATTACTTACCCGGTTATCCCAGCAGATGCGAGCAATATTTCTAAGGCATCTGTGGTCAAATACTAGTAACCTACGAGTATCTTCTACTCTTAATGGCCATGTTTCACAGCCGTAAAGTAGAACAGAACGAACTGATGCGCAGTATACTCGTCCCTTAATTGATAGACGGATATCTCGTCTACGCCATAGGTGACGTAAGTTGGCAAAAGCCAAACGAGCTTTTTGAATCCGTGCAGAGATTTCGTCAGACACCAACCCATTAGGGCTGACCAGACTTCCGAGATAAGTGAAGTTGTCGACGCGTTCGACTACGTCGCTCCCTATCCTTAGTTCAGGTGTTGACGCAGGCCAGTCCTGGAGTAAAAATTTACATTTGTATGGAGAGAAACGCATCCCAAACATTCAGTTCTAACAGAAGACTCTGCATTTTGTCAGCGTCTTCACCAAACATGCTAAGTAAATAAAACTAACTTCGTTCAATATGAAAGAAACGGAATATTGATAACTTTAGTCTGAAAAAGTCACTATATAAGAGCCTTTACATGTCACTATCACAAAGCCATTGTAAAGATAGGATCTCACAACAGTAGCCTTCATAGGAGCCAGACAGATACTAATCATCAACAAGATACTTAGTTTTCATGTTTTCGGCAAATATCTAGACATACCAAGTAATTCCCACCTTATAAATGCAGAGCTATCTTACAAGACTGACAGGGTCCTATTCCTGCACTCACTGTTGGCTCTGAGCAATTAGAAGCAGTTGAAAAGTTCATGCACGTGGGTAGCTGTGTGTGCCAATAGTAGCATAACTGGTGAAATCAATTCACGTATGGCGAAAACCTGGCCCAACGTATCTTCTAGTTTATGTGCAGTTGCTCCACAGTTTTGAGCTGTGCTGTTCAAGTCTCATAAAAGCCTGAATAGTGTCTGGTTCTCCTGAATACCAATGTAAAATTACCCTCTTGCAGGCTATATTTATAATATATTATTTAAAATGAAACCCAGAATGATTTGTGGGAATCTAGGCCATCTTCGGTGCCATCTTGATGTTTCTCTGACCATTAAAAGGGATTTAAAATGCGGTTGTGAAGGCTGTTCTTCTATGTACGTATGAGCCATGGTCTCCTCGAACTAAGAATGTTAAACAAAGTTCTGTATTCTATCATCGTTGTCCCCGAAAGACTGCTGGCAGTCAGTACCAAAGCTATATTAGTAATATAGGGGTTCGGGAATGTGTATTCCCGGACAGTGACTTAGTGTCACCATCTTAGAATATCAGCTCCGGTGGTTTGAACGAGTTCTGCGATTGTTATTCCGGTGGCTTCCACATCGTACATAAAAGGAGGGAGCTGGAACTGTTTGGAAAAAGTGGAAGGGTGGTTAGTTTATCATACTGTACTGTGGTGTGAAATAAGCTGTACATAACTGGCATCTGTTGGCCCATCACGATTTCCTGGTTGGGGTCCAAGAGATGGTGAAATTCAGTCGCTTGGGACGTCAGCAGACATGCTTCAATCTATATCTCGCTAATATTTTATTAGTGTGAGAGAAGCCTACTTAACTGGAAGGATTCTTTTTGGTTGTACTTTTTTTTGACTAAAATGTTTCTCATACAATGTGCTACTCTCATTCACTTATTTTTATTCATTTATTCGTTTTTAATTAAACTTACCCTTCTTACTATGTCTCTTCACAATCTCATTTTCCTATTGTATGGCGCATATTTATTTTGTTGCCTAATTATACCAATATTTACATTTTCAAATAAACGAATAAATAAAATTTCACGTTTTGACTGGATGGCTTTAAACTTTTCTACATCATACAATGAAATCTTGAAAACGAATTTACGGTAAACGCTGTGTATCAAGTTTATGAAAACTACTTTCTTCCCTCAAATTTGATCTAAATTAAAATTGTACCCAAATAAGTGAATTCCCGATTTCGCGATCCCACAATAGGTCAATCCTGTTCCAAAGATGTGGTTGTCTATAAATAAAATAGTGATTATATCACTATCACAGAACTAAATTATGTGTATACTTGTATAAACGCCTGACTTATAATGGATGGGGAGAAGTTCTTTCGTGACTGAACCTAGTGGTTATTATTGGGTTGCTCTCTATAAAGTTAACATATAGGATAACTATACCCTTCAACAAACTTTAGCTTCGTTACTGTATATAGTATCGGAAATTCAGCTAATAAGTTTTCCTATCCCATTATTCATATTTAAATGTTTTTGGAGAGATTCAAATCGTTTTATCATGAACTTATCTCATTTGGAGAACGCTTAAGGAGCAGAGAACACATTTTTGAGTTTTCCGCTTCAGATATTTTATCGAACCACTTGGTATGGAAAACTTAAAACGTGTTCAATGATTAGAGCTTGAATTAATTGGCTGCAGCTTTAATTGGTTTTGGTCAACAGGTCATAACTATGTTTATACTATGCCGAATACTTTGTACATAAACACTTATTCAATATATTGATGAAATAACAAATTTTACTAACCTTTTTTCCTGTCTTCTGATATTTATTTAACTAGGTTTATGAGTCATCACCATTCTGTCACTTAAGAGTACTGGATATGTATTTCCCATAGTTGTAACACCATTAGGTCGAATAGTATTTCATTATACAATAGTCTTCATCCTTGTGATAAATAATCCAGCGTCAGATTAAAAAAATATGACATACAGAGTTTACACAGTTTGAATCCTTTTGATTCCAATCCAATCATGGGTAGCAATAAACATGGTACAACCGCTTAATGTTGTGACTTATTTGTTGTAGGGTTGGAAAAGCTTTGATAATAATTAAAACAGTTGACTAATTTTCCTTATTTTTTATTAATTCATCTACCGATGTCCGAATGGGATGAAATCTTTCAATCTGTCTATGATGATCTGAAATATATTCATTTTGTTGGAAGTGATGAAGAGTTAACTGTAATATTTAACAAACGTTTAATTATTTTCACCATATTTCTATAAAGCTTTGCATTTGAATGATATTTTGTTGAAAGATAAATATAACTACTTGTGAGTCCAATTAATAACTTAATAATTGACCTGGTTAAAGGTCATGACTCATATGTACGCTCTAGTTTATTTAGTAACACCGATTTTCCGTCTTTATATTAAGCAAAGACAACCATTATTCAGAAGAGTTTTATACCATATAGACAATCCTCGCCATTCCCTCCCACTACATCTGGAGGAACATCATAGAAACGTGGACAAATTTGATTTTCACTACATGAAAACCTATACATCAAGATAGGCATCCTGCAAAGATACATCTACTCCCGATCCACCTTGGACTCCATAATTCGGTTTCAAGGTTTATCTAAGCTGGGTGTGAAACGTTCTGCATAGTGACATCAGACTTCATGGTAAGTTGAATTAAGCTGTTCTGCAGTAGGTGGGTGTGTCTCTAAAATTATTTTATACAAATTTCTAAAGTAAGTAATTACTTTATAAACCAGGAACAATTCGACTACTAATTAAATTCATCTTTCACTTCAGTTGGAGCACAGGATGGAGAAAGTAGGAAAGTAAATGAGTCTTAATATAACTTTGCGCTACTCATGAGTAGTATATTCCAAGTAAAATAAAACTATACTGGTATTCGCTTGCAGCTAACACGTCAAACGTAATGCACTTCGGATGGATCATATGTAGGAGGATGGCAATCGGTATAATTCTTCCATAATTGATATGATTTCACTATGACTATATAGAAGTTATATAATGTTTCCTAACATTCAAGATAAGTCGTATGTCCGCGATAACTAGTGGTTTCATTCTACCGTATATAAGTTTTGATAAGAAAGGTGTTTAATTATCAATGCCTACATACTGTTATTAATCCCTGGTAAAACTAATTGATATTCGTCTTTGTAATCAAAATGTAAGATTTTTAATTATAATGGTTAGATCAACTGACAAGATTCGAAGTCAATATGAAATGAAAAGCCATGTCCAATTATAATGTTTCTAAAATATGTTATATTACATTGAGTAAAACTATGGTGCAGTATGCTTCAAAAGGCACAGAACAAGAAGCTCTACCAATCTATCATGTAGTCGACTATAAGCCTACAGATCTTACATAGAGTCCAAAAAATAAGCTATTCATCAAACTACTTATGATGGATGATTTAAGGGTAATGTTTATATATGTGTTTATGAATAACTTTAAAACAATTACACTTGATGTGAGGAAACGACTATTTTCCTTACCAAAGCCAGTTAATTATTCTTTAAAATAATATTAAAAACAGGAAATTTTCGTGCCTTTTATCACTTGTGAAGAATTTTTTCGAAAAAGAATAACGAAATGAGTATGAAGTAGGTAAAAAAAGATCGTGAATGAAGTTCTTAATGTATGAAGGTAAACACATCAAGGAACTCTGCTGATCCATTGAAGGATTGAGTATCTGCTCGCCTATCGGTCTATTTATTTATCCGTCTATTTATCTACTAATTAATTGGGAATCGAGACCAAGAATACTCGTATGGTATTATGAATAGCTTACAACCCATCACAATGCACAATACTAGAAATCTTAAACCGAAGTTCAGCATTTACTAGCACATTTCCTCACTTGTCTATCCTTTGAAAAAAGTTGGACATATAGAAACTTATATATTCAATAACTACTTGAAGGGAAAAATAGATGTAGCTCCTAAAGTGATTGTAAGGTTTCGTTATTGTTTATGCTGACCGTTTAAAAGACATATATCAAATGTAATTTTTGAACAACTGCCATTTGACTGTATGTAAAAGAAAATCTATTACATAACTGCTGATGAAGATTCCTTATTGTAACAAAATTTCTAATAACGATTTAAGCTGTTATTATCTTTCCACTCGATTATTTCTTTAATTCATTTTGAGACCTTGTCGTAAGCAGTATGAAGACGGGGGTGGTGATTTAAACTTTCGAAAAGTTTTATTGGCACTTTTACCTAAACCAGTAACTTATAAAAAAACTCAACAATCCAACTGCTATCTAATCCATAATATCCGATTACCATCTACCTATTTATTTTCTATTATATATGTGGTGTACGCTTTTTATGCCTTTCGATCTAAGTAGTAGGTAACACAAGTCGGGAGTGGAAGACCTAGCAGCAGAAGGCTATGAAAGTCGACTTGAAGTAAACAGAAAAGGAAATAAAAAGGAATCGTGACTTGAAAAAATTATATAGAATGTGCAGGACAAATGACGGAATTTTGCAAATGAAGTATTCACTGTATAGTTCTCATAATTGAACATGTTACTGAGATCTTGTGTTGAGTTCATAGAATAAGCGATTTTCCTAAAACCCATTATTTGGTATGTATAATATTAGCAATAATGTTTATATGCGTGTCCTAATTAATACACCAGATTTGGCAAAACAAAAACCAGTTTCTTTTTTTTTTTACTGATTTCACCTCATTATGGTTTAAAATAATTATGATAAGAATTAATGTAGAATTTTTCTTGGTTTTCTATGATTTTTAATATAATTTTTTTGAGAAAAAATTGCAGAAAAGTAATTTTTCAGCAAAAAAAAGAAAAAAAATCAATGAATAGAATTCCTGAAACATAAAAAAAAGAGACAATTGAAGTTTTTGGTGACACAAGTTCACCATCTTTTTTTTTTCTTTTTTTTTGTGAAATTTCGTGCATTTTTTGCTGAAATATTGTAGTTTTAATAAAAATTAGACAAAGATTATTATTATTTCTAACATCCATGTTACATAACATATACAATATGTTCTATGTATAATTAAACAATGGTAAATAAATAAATAAACATTTCATTAGACTGTTTATGAAAGACCTACTTTTCAAACTGATCTATATAATTAGAGTCATTCCTTCTGTGATTAGATAAATAAAGAAAAAGGATTCAGTGAAGAAAATCTCTTTTGTTGATGAAATCATTTAGTTTAGCTGTACATTCGTATTTATAGTTGTTTAATAAATATCTGGGTCTATAAAAGGATAAAAGATATTGGATCATGAAATTGTTTAAGATTTCAAGTATCTAAAGAAGGCTACGTTAATGTCCAATGGTTAGAGGAGAATAGGAGGATTAAAAGAATTCACGACTCAGAAGTTTGAAAGATAATTGTCCATTTAACAGATACGAAAAAAACAAGAAATACCTAAAGGTCGTATCAATAATTGAATAATAGTCATGCAAAACTGTCAGAGGATAATAACTGATTATGGTTTAAACAAGTGAAGAGCAAGAATAAAAAAACAAAAAAACAACATCAAACCATACTGGAGAAAGGAATTATGACTCTGAAACTTTCGAATTGTGAATTACCTTCATAATTCTTGTACCTACTTCTTATATGGGACTGAAAGTATTGATGTATCTTTTAACTTTTTCATGTTAAAGTTTGTCTTTTATTAATTTTATTATTTTCTAAAATTCAAATGTTATTTGAACGATTGATGATGGGTAGTTGTAAAATAAAATGTGTATCACATCTAAAAGTTAAGTCAGTAAAATTACATTAAAGAGAGCAAGAACGAAGACTGATGTAAAATAAAATGAATTCATTTTATTTCGTTGGAATCTCATCAGCTGCTTACAACCTATAATGTTTTAAAATCAACGTTATTACAGATACTGACATACTTATAAATACGAGGGTGATCAGAGATGAATATTTGTATCATGATGTAGCGAAGATTGAATATGTAATAATCAACAGTATGCAACAAATCTGCTAAAACTTTTCAACGAAGCCCATTCAAATCTCCAATTTACTATGGAACATGGAAATGAAAACAAGTTCCATTTTCTCGATATCACTATAAAACAAATGAAGGATAACATAGTTCAACATTCAGTTTATAGGAAAGTCACATGAAATGCGATTTATCTCAATTTCAATAGCTTTTGTCCAATCAGTTACGAAAAGGCACGAGTTAAAAAACTGTTTTACAGAACAGAAAGAATATGTACTGCCGATACACTAGAAGAGGAAGTAATGAATGTTAAAAATGTTTAGAGAATAACAGATATCCACCGAAATCTATTGTGAAATGTGGAAAACGTGGTGACAAAGAAAGTCGGAGAAATTATAGTAAGTAGGAAACCTATTTTTATTCAACTTAATTTCAAAAGTGATGACGCCACAAGGTCAATTAATATGAGACCAAAAACTGAGTCGGCAAGAGGTTATCCTGCAGCTAAACTGACTGTTCTGTCCAAAACAAGATTGTGCTTTGACACAAATAAAGGTCGATAGGTATTTCTTTCATGTTTCCACCAAGTGTGTGAACAAATTTACATGTATCTGCCAAAGCAGTTACATTGGTAGAACAGAAAGGAGAATTTACATCCGATTCAAAGAACATATTCCAAAAGTCTAAGGTCGAGTGGATTAAAGGCATTCATCACTGCCATCTCAAGACATCTCCTTGACACAGGACATCAGGTCGATATGCTGAAGTCTTTCAAGGTGATTAATAAACAACCAAACTCCAATCCTTTGAAATTTGCCGAAGCTATGGTGATCAAATTTCTAAAACGAGATCTATGTATCCAAAAAGAAGCAGTAATGAATCTCTCTTTGCCCTGGTAACATTACACCTCGTTTTTACTTATTATGTAACTCATTACTTTAACTCTTTCTGAAGATTGATTACATCACTGTTATCTTTCTTCAATTAATAACTGACTGATTTCAATCCACATCTTTACTACAAATAATCGGTTTTCAGTTGCTACATTACATAATCATCTGATGTTTGTTAACTTAATGAGCTCTAAACACTATTTCAATGTTCTGGAACTTTCCCTCCCAAACTTTATCTATTCAAATCAAAGGTTTTTTATGACCCTATTAACTCTTTGCTACATCATAATAAACATATCCATCTCTAATTATCCTCGTATTTATAAGTATGTCAATATCTGTAATAACGTTGATTTTAAAACATTATAGGTTGTAAGCAGCTGATGAGAATCTAACGAAATAAAATGAATTCATTTTATTTTACATCAGTCTTCGTTCTTGATCTCTTTAAGATAATAAATTGCATTATTTTGAAAATGGGTCATATGGGTACGAAGCTAACTGGGTGTACTAATTCATCAAAGTTCCAGGAACCCCTTGCTGATGTGGGCCAACTAGCACAAAATCTAGGTCAGGTAGGGCTTTCTATCAGCTATTTCCAATCACCCGACATTTCAAACACAGTACATGGAATGTCATGTCTCTTAAATTCCTAGTCAAATTGCACTTTGACTGATAGAATTTGAAATAAACTATAGAACAAGATAAACATGGTAATGGTAACTATCCAGTATACAAAATTCATATATATCTAGTTTGAGTGTTAAGTAATGTTTGAAGATAAACGAAGTTCTGTTTGATATTTATGAATATATGTTTATTATGTGCATGTGTGTTAATGACGGAAAACAATAATACGTGCATGTGAAACTAAGAAATCCTAATATGTCGAGCTTTATTGATGAGGGTTTAGTCGTGACTGATCTTATAAGAACCAACGGAATTATATAAAAGGCATATTTCCAACTAAATCAATATAAAATATGTTGTGAGACGTTTGGTATTTTGTGAATGAGAAATGTTCACACAGCAAAGATAATTATTTCGATCACAAACTCATCCAAATCAGACAACCAATGGAAAACAGGAAGCATTGTGAAGCATCGCCTTTAGGACTCTTAACAAGTTCAAATCCACACCACCATTGGAGATCGAAACTAGGACTTTCTGGTCAATTTCTAATCTTCATAACATTCAACAGTCTTCACCATCCCCATTCTGAAAGATTAGAATGAATACTGAATTATTCCGAATAGTAATTCCAATGACCATAACTCTGTTACAGTGTTAAATGCTCGCTGACTTTTCTATGGTTACAAAGGAAATTGCATTTATAATTGTTAGTCTTTATAAGACGAAAAGAGTAAGATTCTACAACTTTGATGCGAATAATTTCCAAAATTTTGAAATATCACTTGAAGATTATGGTTTGAAAAAAGAATGAACTATCATTTGTTTGAGTAAAAAAATGTATGTTTGTATAATGGTTAGTGTATTGTAATTGACAAACGTTGAATCATAATTTATATATTTAATGTCAGAAGTGATCATATTTGTCTTATTATTTTTCATATTGTGAATCACTTATGAATACCAATTCTTGATTCTTACAATGTTTGCTTGATGCATTGCTGCAAGCAACATTTTCCTACACATTTTACTTTAAGATGAATAATCTATTATTCAGGTTTTAGTGTATTCGGCATGTGAATAGCAGTGGGATTTGAGGCGTGGATTTCGTCCTGTTTGGGAATCATCAGCTCGATGTATCTACCTACCAGTGTTGGTTTTTACACTGTAAATCATATTCTTCGCCTATAGCTTCAAGCATCAAAGGTTTATCCAGTGAGCTTCCGAGTACCGTTAGTCACTGATTAATTATTGCCATAAATAACAAAGATGAGAAACTATAGACCGAAGATTACATGCAAAGGTTTACATTTTTTAGTTGTAGACTACTTTTCACAAACATATGTACATAATGAATGGATCACCCATATACTGTTATTTAGTGGCTATCTTTACGTAATAACTCAGGGGATTATGCATTGCCATTTGAAGTAGAAGACACTGGGTTCAGGTCTCATTGTGAACGTCTACCCTGGAACACAAGTATGTTGAGCTGAAATATCTTAAGTATGAGAAACACTTAACCTAGTTCTCACTGTTAGACACTTACTTTACTTACTTACGCCTGTCAATCCCAATGTAGCATAGGCCGCCGACAAGCTTTCTCCAACACACTCTGTCCTGGGCCTTCTTTTCTAGTTCTATCCAGTTCTTGTTCATTCTTCTCATGTCTGTCTCTATTTCTCGGCGTAATGTGTTCTTTGGTCTTCCTCTTCTCCTTTGACCTTCAGGATTCCATGTGAGGGCTTGTCTTGTGACACAATTAGGTGATTTCCTCAAAGTGTGCCCAATCCACTTCCAGCGCTTCTTCCTGATTTCTTCCTCCGCTGGAATCTGGTTTGTTGTCTCCCACAGTAACTTGTTGCTGATAGTGTCTGGCCATCGGATCCGAAGTATTTTGCGTAGACAGCTGTTAATAAACACTTGTATCTTCTGGATGATGGCTTTCGTATTTCTCCACGTCTCCGCCCCATACAGTAGAACTGTCTTGACATTTGTGTCGAAAATTCTAACCTTGGTGTTGGTTGACAATTGTTTTGAGTTCCATATGTTCTTCAGTTGCAGATATACTGCTCTTGCTTTGCCGATCCTCGCCCTCACATCTGCATCTGATCCACCGTGTTCATCAATGATGCTGCCCAGATATGTAAAGGTTTCCACATCCTCCAAAGCTTCTCCGTCAAGTGTAATTTGATTGGTGCATATTGTATTGTATCGGAGAGTCTTGCATTTCCCTTTGTTTATATTGAGACCTACTGCTGCTGAGGCTGCTGCTACACTGGTCGTTTTCTCCTGCATTTATTGTTGCGTTTGTGATAGAAGAGCCAGATCATCCGCGAAGTCTAAATCGTCAAGATGCATCCTGCCTGTCCACTGTATCCCGTGCTTTCCTCCAGATGTTGACGTCTTCATGATCCAGTCGATCACCAGGAGAAAGAGAAAGGGTGAGAGTAAGCAACCTTGTCTCACACTGGTCTTTACTTCAAACGAGTCGGTGAGTTGTCCTCCGTGGACGATTTGGCAGTTTAGTCCATCATAGGAGTTCCGTATGATGTTGACTATCTTCTCAGGCACGCCGTAGTGTCGAAGAAGCCTCCATAGTGTCGTCCTGTTCATGCTATCAAATGCCTTCTCGTAGTCAATGAAGTTGATGTAGAGTGATGAATTCCATTCGATTGATTGTTCCACAATGATCTGTAGAGTTGCGATTTGATCTGTGCACGATCTATCTTTACGAAATCCAGCTTGTTGATCTCGAAATTGGGCGTCCACGGAATCCTTCATCCTGTTTAACAATACTCTGTTGAAGACTTTTCCTGGTATTGAGAGAAGAGTGATGCCCCTGTAATTGTCGCACTTGCTGAGATCGCCTTTCTTTGGTATCTTGATCAGAAGTCCTTTTTTCCAGTCTTTTGGTACTTGTTCTTCATCCTAAATCTTACTGAAGAGGATGTGGAGTATCTTGGCAGTTGCTGCTACGTTTGCCTTCAGTGCCTCCGCCGGGATGTTGTCTGGTCCCGCTGCTTTGCCGCTCTTGATTTGTCTAATGGCCATGCTGATCTCTTCAATTGTTGGTGGGCCAACATCGATTGGGAGGTCTGTGGGTGCTGCTTCGATGTTGGGTGGGTTCAGTGGAGTTGGTCGATTCAAGAGTTCTTTGAAGTGTTCTACCCACCTGTTTCGTTGTTCTTCAATGTCGGTGATTACTTTGCCTTCCTTGCATTTCACTGGTCTTTCTGGCTTATGGTAATTTCCAGCAAGTTTCTTTGTTGTATCATACAGTTGTCTCATGTTTCTCTCTTTTGCAGCCTTTTCCGCTGTCATCACTAAATCTTCCACATATTTACGTTTGTCGGTTCTGATGCTCCTCTTCACTTGCTTGTTTGCCTCTGTGTATTCGGCTTGTGCCTTGGCTTTTTCCGCTCTTGTTCGGCTGGTATTGATTGCTGCCTTCTTGTTCCTCCTTTCTTCAATTTTATCCAGTGTACCAACAGTGATCCATTCCTTGTGATGGCGCTTCTTTTGACTAGAACCTCCTGACATGTTGAAACGATTGCCTCCTTGATAGCTTTCCAGTTGCTCTCCATGGTAGTGTCCTCTCCATTGAGTAGATCATGAAAGGCCTGGAACCTGTTGCTGAGAGCTATGTTGAATTTGTTGAGTTTGTCAGCATCTCGAAGAAAGGCTGTATTAAACTTTTGTGATGTTGTCCGCGCCGTTGTCCAGTGCTTCTTGAGTTTTAGTTTTATCTTGGCGACCAGCACTGTTAGACACTATCCAACTTTAATAAAAACTTCACACCGATTATCTAGATTTAGTTTATTGGTTTAGATTGCCTCAATATATCTGTAATTATTTCATTTGCGTTTATTACTTCTTTAAAATAACAGATACTTATGTTATTTACAGCAATAATGTATCCATATAAATGATGCACTCAAATGGATAATCAGCCTGATGGACTTGTTAACGCATTTGTGAATTCAGTAAATGTTAAATGTTTATTCTGAAATTGGTCTTTAGTGAGGTTATTCGTAATAAACTCATCTGCGTCACCATCATCACATGTATATAATTTGTTAGAGTAACGATGAACTGATTTCATTATTCATTTATTGAAATCTAATTTTAAATACATGAACTGTAAAGCAGAACTGTAGGGGTGACCAAATTATGAGGGTACAAATCGCTTTAATATCGTGCGGATATATTGATACATTATATGATATATCGACGAATAAATAGATTACTCAAATCATGAGTTGTTGACCATTAGTTTTATTATGAATCTTTTTTTTCAGAAGAGAATCTCAAAGTCTTTAGAAGTCAATGAATTTTTTAGGACTACGATTTCGATTATGGGGTTAGGAATTTTTCAAGATCATTTAAGGGTTAGTTCAAACTTGCCAGAATAGTTTATATTTACCAAAAGAATATATCAAAAGTAAATATCGGATAGTGGTTAGCAGTGGAATCCAGGACGCGCGTTTCATCCTATTTGGGACTTGTCAGCTGGATGTACCTGCATCTCACAGTTGATGTTCACTCTCAGACTCGAACCCAGTACCTTTCGCTTCAAACGCTATCGCGTTATCCACTTAGCTACTGAGTCCTGATAGCCACTTGCATGTGCAATGGGGAGAAGTTTAAATTTACTTTGTATTGCTTGTTTGAATCTTTACATTGATGTTTATGACTGCAATTGATCAGTCTGTTATTGGCATATGTGCATACTGTGCGTATTGCCTCGATCTAGCTATGGGAAGATCCAAACAAACAATACCAAGTGAATTTAAAGGCACATATTATTGTAAATGTCCAAGAAGACTGTTTATAATCAACGTATATTAAGAAAAGTAATAATCATTGTCAAACATTGTTATATTCTGACTCTATATATTACTGAATGACTTTTGAAAAACGTATCACACTTTGTGTTTTAAATTGAATCAGAATTTATGACGTTTTTCCCAGATCAATATTTTTTGATATTATACTACATGACTACTTGTATGATAGATATTTTGTTTATTTTAAAAAACATTGTGAGTGTTTTCAGCTTATGTTTATAGTTTTCTATCGAAAGGAGAAAAACGACTTTATTTAAGATTAATAAGGTTGTGAATAAATTGTTCAAAATTACTTTGAAACAATTGTCTTATCATTAAGGACAGTTTCATTTTTCTCTAAAAAAAACATGTTCTTCCGAATTTGAAACAATTCATGCTAATTATGTTAATACTATTGTAGTGAATGAGAACATGGTGCGGACAATCGAATGCATTCAACTTCAAATTACAGAATATCTCACTAAAATCTGACAATCATACAGTAAACAGTTAATTTGCAAAATAACAATAAACTGTCTCAATCTTAACTGTTCAGTCCATCTTCTCTGATTTCATTGTTCATGCATTTTCGTACCGATTGCGCTTCGTTTCTGTTCTTTTCTTGTTTATCTTCTGCCAAAATACATTCTATGTCTGACCATCACCATATACTACTTATGTGGATATAAGTAAACCATACCACACTATTACAACCACTAGTTTAATTAACAATGATAACATCTAAAGGTTAATGAATTTTAGTCATGATATTTTTGAAAATTCAATCACTTCTTACTAATTACAGTGACTTAGTGATTCCGTACAGTAATAAGCCAATTGTCATGTAGTCATTCAATATACAATGCATATATATATATATATATATATACCTGTTAAATGTCATCATATTCACTAATCAATACATCTTATCAATTTAGTTAAATTAAGTAATGCATAATTTCCTTAAATTATTCATGTTCTAGTGTGTATAGTAGATGAAATAACGTACTGTTAATAAAATAAACATTTGATTAAGTTCTATGAATTCAATGATTAATTAATCTTAAATCATTAAGATAATGTTATTCCAAGTACAAATTGGCAAATGTTAGAAGGTTGGAGGCAGTAGACAAATAACTTTGAGACTAGGTTTCATGCTATTTGATAATCGACACAGGAGTTTCAGGCTGAGGGTTACAGTGTAGCTTACTTAGTAGAATCTCATAAGCACTATAAGAATGAACAAAAATGACGTTAGCCACAACTTAGTAAGATATCTCAGTCTTTCAGTAAGTCATTCGAGGTCTAAATAGCTTAGAGGTAGCATCTCTGAGTGCGAAGCTAGTTGAAAAGAGGTCGAATCTCACTGGCAGCATCAGTTATTTCAAAATTACAGGTAATCCTTGCTTACAAGTAGCAAAAGACTTATATCCACAGTTTGCTGTCGAAAACGTCCAATCACCTACGTCATGCAAAGTCATTTAGAGTGGTGATCACATTGTAACTTGAACCATAGGATTCAATCAACACTGAAAGACTAATTAAGGATGGCATTAATCACTATTTATTGACTTGCCAATTACTGATTGGTCAATTACAAATGACTCTATACTTTGTTTGTCAATTCTGTGAAATTGTCAAACCTATATCACTCCCGTTAGATCAATATTGTTTGTAATAAGTTGATAGAAAAAACCACTTTATATTGTACTAGTTTATTTTTGTTTTAATCAAGTTTTATAATGCACGATATACTCAATCACTCAAAAAAGATGTGTATCGACTGACTGATATAACTAGTAAGTCACAAGTTAAGACATTTGCCTTTGAACTATTAGGTTCCGGGATGAAATCCTCTGTACTTACTTCGACCTCCATCACCAAATGTTAAAAATAAATTATCGTTAAGAACAGGGTGCATGATTCTACATTTAGTAGATGAGTTATTAAAATAACGAGACGATTACGAACATGCAAAAGTTGATCAAAGTTCTGGCAATTTGAAGAGTGACTAAAGTCGGATATACTGTCGAGTCCTGTGACTCAAGTACCAAAACATTTATACAATCAATAACCTTAAATTCAATGATCTGATCTCTATCTAATTTACCAAACAATTTCAGAAATATTCACTTACGTGATATATCAATCGAGGCAACCTGAGTTCGTCTAGTTATTTTCTAAGGATATAAGTTTTCTAAATAAATATTTATATAGGAGAATCTGTGTGTATTGCTTACCCTATTCATCACATATCTTTGGCTTGTTTTTGTCGGACTATAAATATTAAGTCACGCTTTATCAAAACGAGTTGGCTCAATCATTTCCCTCGCTTCGCTTTGTTTTTCCACTTTTTGTTCTGAATGTCTATTTGGGTAAATGAGTGCTTGAAATAAATTCACCTGACGCAACCCGTATTTGACTTCTTGTTACCGCCGTCACATAAATGAAGTATGTCTAGGTGATATACTGAGTTAAGTGGAAGATTTATGTTCATAGCATATTCATACAATCATTCAAATTGGAATCAGATCAGTGGGCTACAAAATGCTTCTAGCAATGAAAAAATACTTACAACATGATGGATGATACCTGACTTAGTTTGTATGAAAGAATCATTAATTGTCGGTAAACTTGTGTGGATCAAATTTTGGTCTTAGATGAAAGTTTAAATGTAAGTAATGGTAGTAATGATTTTCCATCAAATACAAAAAACAGAATTTATTGTTAATGGTTTATAGTAGACAATAATAATATTAAGTCTAAAGTCTCATCTCTTTCTACATCTTCCTCCCAGCACAGAAAAGATGAGTCTTATGAACATCTCATTTCATACTTCACTGAGTAAATTGTTACTATAAGCCTAATCGAATGAAGTTTCATAATGTATTTCCAGATCATAACCTTTAGTTAGACGGTTAGAATAAGTTAGTCACTATATTTGTGTTTATGAAGGCTAGAAATCCCTTTTCCGTCGTTAAACATTAGGAAGACATCTATTTTAGCATTACGACAGCTGAAATAAACTTAATTATCTCATATTAGCGACCAATTTATGTAAAAATAGGTGTGATTTAATGGTATGCAGGTACTTTTAAATGAACAATCTTAATACAATATCTGTTCATTTGGTTTTGTGAATGACATAAGAGAAAATCGATAGAGTTTAAACTCGTTACTGTTTATATGACTGTAAGATTTACAAATATATAAGAATGATGAAAGCTATCATATTAGACTACACATCTACTGAGTACTTAATCATTGTTTTCTAAGTTTTATAATTTACAAGTGAAGTGTACCACCATAGCTGTATTGACATTTACTTCATATTTGTGCTAAAGTTATTGTAGTGTGTTTAGTTTTTGAGTGACGGACTATTTACTGTTAGAGATCAGATCAGGTCAGTGAACGTAGAGCCTGAAACAGATGTTCATTGATACAAGTTATTTATTGTATTATAATGTCATTTTAACAGAATATTAGGCTCAAATAATTCAAAACGGAAAAACTATTGATGAAAACTATGGTAATATGAAATTTATGAAACAACTGTCAGATTAGTCAGGTTCAAAATTTATCCGCTCGTGTCTAGTCTTTATTGTATTCATCAATACAATAAACCGATTCGTCATCATTGTATTGAAATTTTTTTAGTTTCAAAATAAATTCCTTCATAAACCTATATCAGATTTAAAACCACTAAAAACTAGGGAACATTAATGAATTTATTTATCCTTATTCAGGACTTTTCAACAGTATGCTTAAACTATTCCATTACAGATCAAAGGTAGGTAGTTTAGGTGTTGCAGTGAATATGATGGGATGTAGTCAACGCTCAGTATTCACACAATTTCCAAAATATCATGATACCATTCAATGTTATTGGTAACCAAACCTAAAATTCAACTTATGTGACTCTACAGATTATACGTTCTTGCTAGAAAACTGATCTTAAAGTTAGTCATCATCAGTGAGCCTTTCTGGAAAATTTTAAATTGAGGTAAACAGATGCTTAGCACTTTCTAATTTTCGATAGTTCTCCATTTGACACAAGTTTTTGATAAAAGCTATCTTAATCCCGTTTCATGTTATACACTTGAAAATTATATTTTACTTCATCTTATTATCTATCATATGGTAAATTGCATCCCATTTTGATTGTCAACCATCAGGTGATTCTCACTGAAATCATGAGCCGATCGATATAAGACCATTGAAGACCTGGAAGCATTAGATGGTCGTTTTGTCCTAGTATACGACTCGTTGGTTGTGTACATCTACGGCCCTGAATCCGGGAATCAAACCAAGGACCTTAGTTCTCACTTGAGAACGCTTGACCTGTGGGCCACTGAGTAGTAACCCAAAGGTATTAATGTCCAACGTTAATCAACCCATGACATTGCGCGATTATCTTTCATGGTCTTCGGTGGATAACTTCCTCAGACCCAACACGGTCAAACTCCACTGGTCATGGCTTGATGTTTTAACACTGACCGGTTCGTGATTTTAATGAAAGTTAACAATCTCCAAAACCATATACTTAAAATCTAGTGATCTGTAGCGCGATGATTATGCACACCCTGTAATATGGCTGGAATCGATCTTAGCTACACCAGTCCTCCTACTTAGATGATATTGGTTCCTAAATGCTTCATCTTACGCAAAACTTATCATTCTAAAAACTTTATAACATTGTAACGATTCCACTTTTTTATTGTACTTACGTTATTCTAACACTTTATCAAACAGTACTGTATATTATTTATAAGACCGACGTCTAATACAGTATAGGCTCAGATAACGATAGTGTATATATATACCATGTTATTGTTAATGAAAAGGGTATATTTAGAAAACTTCAGTTTAGTGGATATCCATAGTTCAATAAGTCGGTCATGGGAAAAATGTACTTTAATCAATATTTTTTTTAAAAACAAACCTATGTAAATAAACTGTAGATTGTAAATATATTTTTACTATTCTGAACAAAAATATTTTAAAGTGATTCTATTAATTGCTTAATAAGTTTTTTTGCAGATATAAATCTCTATAATTTGTAAACATTGTTCGAAATATTCAGTGAAATTTGAGAGTTATATGTCCCAGTGGTAATCATTTGTTAATCTGTTAGCATAAATAGATCAGAAGGGGTTTTGTGGAGATTTAGTGTTTTCATAGTTGAAAGCGTGAGTCAATTGAAGCAAGACCGGTAGGTCCTGGGTTCGAATCTCGTGAGTGCAGGATCGTGGATGCGTACTGCTGAGGAGTCCCATGATAGGACGAAACGGCCATCCAGTGCTTCCAGGTTTTCGATGGTGGTCTAGCTTCAATTGACTCACGCTTTCAACTATAAATAGATCAGTC
>NC_031497.1:8398935-8405537 GCF_000237925.1 Schistosoma mansoni
TGATGAATGTTAAAATTTTAGGTAAATATGGTAGAATTTCAATAGATCCATTGAAAAACCAAACGATATCTTTAATAGATAGATTATTTATCAATTGAATATCAATTAATTGTATATTGATAAAACTATTTGGAATAATTTTTATACTAAACTGAAAATTATTGAAACCCTTCAATTGTAAATCAATATTTGATATATTTTTATTATTAATTGTATTATAGAAATGATAAGAAATAGAATCAGATTGTTGTTGTTGTCGTTGTCGTTGTTTATATGAGTATTCCATCGAGTATATATAATAATTTGTTTGATTTTGACAAGAAATAAATTCAATCAAATTTCTTATCATATAATTATTGATTTGTTTTATATAAATAATGATTGTATTATTTAATTGAAAATCAATATGATAAAATGAAATTTTATAATTACCATAATAATTATATTGATTCACTGAATAATTTTGTTTTCTTTCATTCATTTTAGTTATATTTCCATGAATCATATTATTCCATAAATGATCTGTTAAATTATAATAAATATTGAAAGAATTATTAAAATAATTTTGAATAAATAATAAATAGATAGATGAATTCCAATCTCCGAAGAATTGTTCATAAATAGTTGTATTCATTATATTCTTTATATATTTATAAGATAATATACTACTCATATGACTACTTATTATATTGGTATCCCATTGTAAATATAAATATTTATATATATTTAAAGATTCAATGAATTTATTTTCAAAAAATAATGATTGATTGAAATAATAAAATGTTATTGATTGATTAATGAAAATTAATAAATTTTGTTGAATAATAGAAGATGAATTATTGATATTTAATTGTTCTTTAACAATGAATCTCAAATCATTCCATGGGATAAATAAACTAATATTTGAATAAATAGGAAATAACAGAGTTTCAATAAATTGAATATCGAAATTTAAATGAAAATAAGGATTGTTTAAATAAATTGTAGAAATTTGAAATTTTGTTTGATTAGTTTGTAATAAATGATTATATTCTGGTGGTCTAGCTTCAATTGACTCACGCTTTCAACTATAAATAGATCAGTCTGATAGCTTGATAATGATTGTCTATAATTAGATAATTGAGAGATGAAAATCGAAAATTTTTTTTAACTACCATTAATATCTCGTTATTGATATTAAAGTATTGAAACCAGATAAAGAGCTGCTTGCCAAATGAAAACAAAACGATTTACATGACTAATGATATCAACTGCTTAGAAATAATAAAAAAATGTAAAATGAGAAATTTATATCAATCAAATAGGTGAAAATCGGTAAAAAAATGTATATTAATAATAAACATATTGAAAAAACAAGTTTGATGACGGATAATCGATTCATATGTTCTGTTGTTTCTTAAACTATACATAATAATCCGTGTTAAGATAACTAAACTACTTATAGGAAAGATAAAGTTACGTAAAATGAAAGTTTGTTCATTAGTTTAACCAAAAACAAACAACTAATTCTTCCATGTTATTTATATATGAAAGTGAATCTGTATGAAAGAGCATGAAGATAATACAATTTGCAGTAAATCTCCTGGAGCATTATTGTGAATAACATACAAAGTAGAATTCATATTTAGGCAGAGAGTCGAGCGAGTAAATTTAATAGAAAGCTGATTTTTTTTGAAATAATCAAGCTAACACGCAGCATAGAAGGTAAAAATTAAAGTTTAAACAAATATCATTTTCCATCACTACTAAGCAATGACTAAATTGATTAATCTTAAAATACTGTTTGAATAATTTGTGCATAAATAATGTGCAATTTCTTAATAAGAAGTAAGATTTAATGAAACATGCAACAATTTATGAAATCAGGTTATCATCAAAATAAATTGAATCAACGTAAATTATAAGACATCCAACTATCACAGTAATACAAATCATTAGTTATGTCATTCCGAACACCAGCTTACCCATTCACTCATTAGCAGTTTGGTTGAATAATGGTAAATGTGTTGTGTGATTACTGACGTTGATCACATTCATCACTGTCACTTTAAACTCAATAGAAACGTGTTCACGTGATCACAGAATGAGTATAACATTATTCTTCAATCAACATTTTGTACATTCATAGATTTGAACACATCCCTGTATCTCGAGATTTTATAATCATGATAATACACATTGAGAACACATTGAAATTCATTCAGATTGAATTGTGAGAGTCGGACGTTTTTAAACTAAATCATATCTCTTCAACAGTTATTATTATTATTAATATTACTATAATAATTATTATTATTATCGTACAGGGCATTTTCCTGTAGACTGAGGAATTTCATAGGTTTATAAACTTGTGTTGGCTAAATGTCAATCGATAATCAAAGAGCTAACGATCAGTTATTTCTTTCTGGTGTGGAAATCCTTTTCAGTATACATTGACCACCTCACATGACTTTCACGTATCACTTCAAACGTTTGACACTTCAGTTACTGAGCCAGCAATCTTTAGTCTACATGTCTAACTTCAATCAATCCCGTGATTTCTAGTGATGAGTCACGACCGGTGGAGTTCAGCTATTTCGAGCTTGAGGCAGTAATCTAGAGATGATATTGTTAGAAGGTTGATCAATAACGTAAATTGACTGAAGTTGAAGTTGAATACCCGTTATATGGTGAATCATAGTTAGCATTGAAATATTTGCACAAAATACGTTAATATGTGAATTGACTTTAACATGGTCGGCTAACCCTGGTGATCACTGGTTAACCTGTGAATTTCTTTTTCATCTGTAATTTTCCTTACTTGACTAATAACGTTTAATGTGTTAATTGAATAGTCTGTTTGTAAATGGGAGGAGGGCTGCATCAGTCAGATATATTTATTCGATTATTTGACCAGCTATCTAATGTTCAAGTTGCTTCTGAGCTTGTATTTAGAAAATGGTTTTATAAGTCAGCCATCAGCTGTGGATATTGGTTGTTTGAATAGTGTTACCAGTCAGTGTCATCAGTATTTTACAAATCATGTTAAGTTGGCTTTTTTATAAGACCGAAACAAAATTTTACATTTTAACTTCCAAGCAATACTAGGTTTTGGCTACAAACATTTACATTCATCCTATTAAGTGTTCAACTAACTAATGCTGTCATGGTGATCGACTCATTGCTAGCTTTCCATCATTTTTGTAAAACATTTAAAATTTGGTTTCATTGTTTAGATTAAAACACATTTGTCACGTTTCTTTCCAAGTCTCAGTGAAACACAATGACATTTTCATTGTTCATCTGAATCAAGTGTTGGTTTCTAATTTATGGTTATTACATGTTATACATTAAGTTACATTTCTAAAAAATATGTTCGTTGCACAAATCCGATTGTTTATGTGTGATTTGAAGCACGAAAAAATGAAATGATTTCATTTTATTCCACTGTGTTTATTGTTTTTGCTTTACTAAAAGTTATCTGTGGATAGAAAAGATGCACTAATGTCTACTCGGCTTATTTACTATAGGCACTGTGAAACTAGGTTAATGAATTATCTTAATATGTTTCTCATGAAAAACTATTTTTAAATATAAACAGATACTATAGTAAATTAAAAGCAATGAACTGTTAAATGCAAATTAGTTAATATCAGAAGCGGTTTTGTGGATATTATGGTAATTTTAATAGTTGAGCTCACGAATCAATTGAATTTAGACCACCATGGAAAACCTGGAAGAACTGGACGGCCCTTTCGTCCTATAGTGAAACTCCTCAGCAGTGCCCATCCACGATCCCGCCTCACGAGATTCGAGCCCAGGACCTATTGGTCTCGTGCGCGAACGCTTAAACTCCAACGGTTATAATGTCTAACTTCAACTAATCCATGAAATTAAGTAACACATCCACCATTGTCTTCAGTGAATTACTGTCTCACTATCTCGCGAGGAGGGATCGTGGATGCGCACTTCTGAGGAGTCCCACAATAGGACGAAACGGCCGTCAAGCAGTGCTTCCAAGTTTTCCATAGTGGTCTAGATCCCAACTAATTAATTGATAGATAAAAAATTCAAATGATACACATTAACTATTCATGTGAACAGTTTATGAAGACTTGTAGTAAGTTTGAAGATCTTCGAATTTTTTTTTGAAAAATGACACGCTATTTGTGGCATTGTAAGGTCGATAAAAACTTTGTATCTTGTATTGGGAAAATGAGAGATGGTCAGTTAAGGGATGTATTACTCAGTTTTGTTGTCCTTGATTTTGAAAATTGACAACACAACTTCAAATCCCATGTTAAGTGTCCGTCACGTAGGATTTATAGATATACACTGCTGATGAATGGTAAATACCATGTAGATCCAAAGGTTCATGTTAATTGGCTTCAATGACTTGTAATTCAGTTTAAGTGTTTTTGGTGTTCAGAACTGTGATTGATAAATCTCATTTGGTAGATATGCATTATGAGTAGTGTCCTAATATTACTACTAATCACAAGTAATTTTAAAGCGCAGATAGATAGTAACTAGAAGTGGAATTCGGGACAGATGATTCGTTTTGTATGTTGATGTTAAAGCATGAATTTGATCATTCTTTTCGTTGTGAACATTAAACCTTAGGATATAGGTACATCAAGCTGACAAGTCGCAAATAGGACCAAATGTCTTGAATTACATTGCTAGCCTATATCCATTTGTGCAATATCGAGACACTCCTTTTATGATGAACATCTGACAAATGAGATTGATGAATCGCAGTCTTTAATACCAAGAACAAGAAGATTAGAACTGTTAAAACTGAATTAAATCCAATCTGTTTACAATGATTAATAACACTTAACATAAACAAAAGGTGAAATAAAGTTTTCTTAAATAAATCTCTAACATTAAATTGATGATATATACAGTAAGGTAATCAGGATAAATAAACATGTGACATATTATAGTAATGTATTCTATGCAAATTGGCCACCTATAAACTTGTCAAAATGTTTTATGTGAAAATGAAAAAAAAATTTCGTTAATCCTACAATAATTAAGAATAACAAGGACTAGTTTTTTAAAAAAACCCATTTGTTTAGAAATACAAAAAAGAAGATACTGGCGTCATTTTCAATCTACATTCAGTTTAACTAAACTACCGAATTTTACGTTGACAATTATTTATTATACTAAACTACTTATTTTAATATTTATGTTTAACTCAGACCTGAATACGTTTATTATTATTATTATTATTATTATGACCCCGATTATCTCGCAGTTCTTACAGTGTGAATTTAATAATTTGACATTTTCAAATGTTTTGTATAGTTAATATGTAATAAGTCTTTTCTAATCGTTTCAGAATAGTAAATACATCGCGTGTTTTAACTAGATTTGATTTACTATCCACAATATAATTAATGTATTATTATAATTATCAATGTTCTTTACATAATTAAAAGTTAGATAATATTTTAATGCTCGGATGCCCAGACCGAAACAAGTTGTTTTCTTAGGGGACCACACCCGGAGCCTTCGACCTAATGGTCTGATCCAAAAGACAGTGGAACAACGTCAGGAGATGCAGTCCCATAGTAACTGGTGACCAAAAATTGGTTCGTAAGCCATTGGTTCTTTCAGTATCCTGGAGCCCATGTTCGCCATTGATTTGGAGTCAGGGTTTTCCAACTTCCCTAGGTGGACTCGCCGTGTTCACCAACCTGGTTAAAGCGCCAGATATTCGCTTTTCGTCCTCTGAATTTAGTAAACAGCACCTCCGCCGCGGGAAGGCAATAAGTAGGACTTCCCTGATAGTGGCTGTATACGCGTGGCCATGTGAGAGCATTTCAAAAGAGAGAACTGACTCTCCTCACCATCGTCCGTACCAGGGCATTTGGCGGCAAAACTATATTTCAGTAGAAATTCAGTATGTTGGTCACTTAGTTTTTTTGAAAATATGATTTGCATTGGATCCATTAGTATTAAGGTATAATTTTATAATGGTTCATGAAATTTCCCAGTTATTTTTTTGAATTTTCGTGTTTAATCTTATAATGAATAAATGATTTATTTTCACAGTTGAAATCATGAGCCAATTGAAGCTAGACCACCATCGAAAACCTGGAAGCACTGGACGGCCGTTTCGTCCTGTTACGGGACTCCTCAGCAGTGCGCATCCACGATCCCGCACCTGCGAGATTCGAACCCAGGACCTACCGGTCTTGCTTCAATTGACTCACGCTTTCAACTATGAAAACACTAAATCTCCACAAAACCCTCCTCTGATCTATAATCATATGCTCACTGACTGGTGACTTCAAGAGATATTTCCTTGAGTTCTAGTGGGCAGCAGTGGCCAGTGGAGTTCTACCAGGTCTGTTGTAGAGATATCAGTTCACTGAAGACAATTGGTGAACGGTCGCTCAAAATCGTGGATTGGTTGAAGTAGCACGAAACTTGAGTTCAAGGTTTCCTGCTTACTACCTCCAACCACCATCTTACCAAATTTGTCTTAATTTAAAAATTTTTATCAATACATAGCTCCATGAGGTATTTCCTGGAGTTCTAATGAGAAGCAGTAACCAGTGGAGTTCAACCAAGTCTGTTGGGAGATGACATTGGTGAATGGTTGCTCA
>NC_031497.1:8405737-8528977 GCF_000237925.1 Schistosoma mansoni
GTCTATCGGTTAAGGGCCTCGGCTCTAGACTGGTAGGTCCTGTGTTCGAATCTCGCGGGTGCGGGATCGTGGATGCGCACTGCTGAGGAGTCCCGTAATAGGACAAAACGGCCGTCCAGTGCTTCCAGGTTTTCGATGGTGGTCTAGCTTCAATTGGCTCATGATTTCAACTGTGAAAATACTAAATTCTCCACAAAACCCCCCTCTGAAATAATTTATTGTGCAGTTTCAATGTACCATTAATAATTGTTCCCATTTGACCTATTTTAGATTCTAATAATTCGTGTTTTGGTTTAATTCCGAAATCAAGAATTTTGAATGCGATTAACGTATTACACATGGTGTTGAGGCAATGTATATATGTGAGCAATTCTTACAAGGTGATTATTGATGAATTTCCGTTTAAATTTGAATACTATCTGAAATGATTTAATATATGATGTTTATTAAAACTTCTGGAAGACGATAAAATATTTATTATCGTGATAATTTTTGAGACATTTAAATAATTAATTTGAGGGGTTTTGTGAAGTTTTTAGTAATTTTATGGTTGAATTCATTAGTCAATTGAAGCTCATTGGTCTAGAGGTCAAGTGCTCTCACGCGAGATTGATAGGTCCTGGGTTCGAATCTCGTGAGGCGGGATCGTGGATGCGCATTGCTGAGGAGTCCCATGATAGGACGAAGCTGCCGTCCAGTACTTCCAGGTTTTCTATGGTGATCTAGCTTCAATTGACTAATGAATTCAACTATAATTTATTTGAATCTACCATTTACATAAAAAATATCCTATCAACATAATATGTTTTATTTGTTAAGTGAGACCATAATTTGAACAATATTATTAACTTCTACCAATAGATCACTTATATTTTCGTGAACATGGTTACTACGATTTTGTATATGTGAAAAGTTATTTGAATGATTTAAACCGTGGTTTAAAGTTTATTAAGAATATATGCAGACGTTTACTGTTCCACAAACTGTTCAAACAAATTATCCATGGAAATTATATTTGGATTAATTCCAGAGGTTGAAATTTAATTAATTTCAACGTTTCTCCCAGCAAAACTGTCTGAACTTCTTCAGGATAATAATCAAAATTAAATTATCTAAGAATATACAATGTTAAACAATCAAATCATATCTATGCAATGCTTATCCAATCATACTCAGATGTCGACTTTGTTAAGTAGGATAACATGAGTCAGTTATATGTGAATCATGTGAAAAGTTCACAATGTGAAGATAAATAAATGAAGGATTGTGCATATGTAAGTTTGAGTTATGAATAGGTCATGTTAGATGTTAATTTGTTTTTATTAAAAGTAAAATAAAAGTGCAAATTGAAAATGTTTTTTGGAACCTCAATTTGTATGTAAAACGATAACCATCGATTGCATAAATGCATTGCTAAAATATCGCAATTAATTTCTTCCAGAATAACGATACATGTAAAATAAACAGGTGTGATAGAGATAGGATCCAATTAATTGTTAATAGACATTTGCCAAGTGGTAGCTAGTTAAATACCATATTCTGTGTTTAGACTGTCCGTATCGCCTTATATATGCAGCGCTTCAGATGTCAATCTTTATGTTTGTCAAACTACTCCTGAAGTATTTCTATCCCGTAAATATTAATATGGTGCCCCATTTCTAATGCATTTAACGCTATCCCCGACCTATTCTCGAATTTCCTCAGATCAAG
Organism: Schistosoma mansoni; assembly: GCF_000237925.1. NCBI lineage: Eukaryota > Metazoa > Platyhelminthes > Trematoda > Strigeidida > Schistosomatidae > Schistosoma > Schistosoma mansoni. The sequence goes on from NC_031497.1 coordinate 8,407,448, forward strand.
TGAGGATTTAGAGACATATCTCAAACAATTTTTGTGTTCTTTCAACCTCACGTTCAATTGTCTAGATATTTATCCCATATAAGCTGCATTGCAATCATGACAGTTGATATCATAGATGACATTATGTTATTCTTCCTCTGGAAACCTATCCTTAACTTTCACTAATGATGATCTTATACTGTCAATAGCCCAAAAATGCACTTACATTATGCTTGTTCAGAAACCTCTTAATCTCTTCTTGTTTCTTTACGGTATGGGTTGATCACTGTTGTCTTCCATTCTTTCGGTATACACTAATTTAGTTTTCCTTGCATTTCTAACTTCTTTAAAATAATTGTCTGTCACAAATGTAGGCAGAATCCCCTTCAGTTCACTCTATTGGTCTTCCTTCCCTGTAATGAGGTTATTGCTCCTGTCAATTGATTTTTTACAACTTTTGTACAACATTCATGAGCCGAACCATAATCTAAATGTCTCTCAGAATATGTTGATTTCCTGAATACATTATTTTAATAAATTGCTACATTGACACATTAATTTTATTATCAGTTCTTGTCTCAATTAAAAGATCAAGAAATACAAGTCTATGGTCAGTGGACTCCATTTCCTCGGTTAGCTTAATGATCTCCGAAATGTTGTTTGCATTTTCAAATATTTCTTCTGAACCACTTTGTTTAATGATGATACAAACCTAATTTACATACCGTGCTCAAACTTTTGGTGAATTTACACAACGTGTTATTGCACTAGTTTCTAAGTAATGCATGAATAAATTGTCTTAACTCGGGGATACTGGTGAATCCATTGCCACAACTTTCTACCTGTAAAGATCTCAGTGGAATAAAAATATCGTGAATCGTAAATATAATTACAAACACTTAATAACCTCAAAAGGATCTAACGGGCACCGGAAATTCAAATCTGAGGCTGATTCTAAACAATCGTAATTGATATCCAATGCTCTGTTGATAGTTACATTGGTAAATAAAGAAGAATTATTACAACTTGCCATAATTTCATTTTCTTCCAGATGAATGGTATCGATATTATTTTTGAATTCAGTAGAGTTTTAATTCCGTGATTAACCAATTTTTCATATAGTTTGAGTACACTATCTAAGTATTTCCCTAGTTCATATGTCGATGAATTTATAAAATCAAACACTGATCTTAGTGATCTACTATTCTTGTGAATATTTCATAATCCATGGAATCTACGAGGATTACAACATTCTGGATATAATGTGATCCATAATGACGATGCTAGTTTTACTTTAATTGACCGTGAGATTTTGCTAGTTTTAGCCCTAACTTTATTAATTATAGCCGACATCTCATTTACTTAAGTATTTATAAGAGCCATCTTGGGGATATACTCTGACAATTTACTCGTAGTCCTATTTGTTCATTATGATAATCGTGTGCCCTTTATCTGCTCTCGTAATGATAATTGTCATATCATCCCTCAGCTGTTTTAGTACATTTAAAAATAAATATTTGTTCATATTAAACCAAATGCAAACACCAATACGTTAAAACAGTAACCAATGGTTCATTAATCACACAAATACATTTACCACTCATTATACAACAGTTTATTGTTCACTAATGTTGTATAATGTCAAAAAGTATGTTATAACAAATACTGGAGTATCATCATCAGTAATATCTTCAACGTTTTCACTAATTTGTTTATGTTTACCGTTATGGATACAACGATATTATTGTCATGATTATTTATATAGGTAATAGAAACCTGACACTTGAAATATTGAAGTTTCATAAAATATACTGAACAAAATAATATGAGATGAAAACTATATCCATGTCTGTGTACTCCTTAAAAAGTTAAACCATGCTGTGTTTGTGCATGTCTATGTGTTCTGAAGCATATCGTATTTAATTTTGAATTCGTTTATTTTAGTTGTAAAAGAAAAAAATGATACAGAATAGTGAGAAAAAAACATTTGAGATATTATCTAACATTTAATAACTTAAACAGCTCTATTAACGACCATTAGATTCCCTGTAAATTAGTGATAATTGTTCAAGAGATATGGTTTAGTTGAAATACGTTCGACTCTCACAATTCAATCTCATTGAATTTCAATGCGTTTTCAATGTGTATTGACCTGATTATAACATCTCGAGATACAGGGGTGAGTCCAACTCCATGAATTTACAAAATGTTCATTGAAGAATAGAGTTATACTCATTCTATGATCACATGAACACGTTTCTCTTGAGTTTAAAGTGACTGGTGAAGAATGTGATCAACGTCAGTAATCACACAACACATTCACCGTTATTCTACTAAACTGCTAATGAGTGAATGGGTAAGCTGGTGTACCGAATGACGTAATTAATGATTTACATAACTGAGATTGTTGGACTGAACTCTCTGATAACGTACTCTTCGGACATGTGGTGTGGGATACTCGACTCACACACAGATGAAGATAAATATCCTCATGAGATAAATGGAAAAGATATATGCATAAATACATAGGTAATTGGATAATGATTCAATGAGAGCTCGTTAGAAATCAATAACTGAATTGCAAGCATGTATTGCAATATTCACCAATGTAATATCACACTAACGCCCAAATATAACAATCTCAATGGTATGAATATAACTTGAGTGATTTTCGTGTAGATGCTTAGCATGTTGTCGAAATTCGGTGTTTGGTTTGGACATAAATCGGGAATGATTTCGAATGTATTTCATAATTTATGAAACTTGGTGATGTGTAGAGCATAGAAACCGTTCATTCTGTTGATAATTGAAACTGTAAAAATTATTTAGTTTTGTCAAGTCTTCTACATCATCACGAAATGGAGTGGCGATGTTGAGACAATCTGCACACGACACCGATATATGGATAGAGATTGACCTAATGTAGTTGCGAGTACCAGTGATGGGGGGATGTCAACTCTTACACTCATAACTTCATATGGTTTGATATGTTTAAAGGTTATTGAACTCATTTGTTCGACAACACTGGGGTGGCGATCGAACCAGTTGACGAGTGTGAATATGGTGAATTGTGTGTCCTGGATTTCACTACTAATCACCAGTTGACGAGTGTGAATATGGTGAATTGTGTGTCCTGGATTTCACTACTAATCACAACCCAACCTTCCAGACGATACTTGAACTTCGAAAATTTTGTTTCGCTTTAAATGGGTTTATAACGATGCATTGTTGGGGAATTACAAACAAATAAACTAATTCATACTCTCTAGTTATTAATTATTTCAGTTAGTGTGACGAAACCATAAGTAAAAACGAATTGTTTATAGTTAATGTTCAAAGTTTTACTTTGATTTTTTTAAAGTTTCGTACAGCATTTCTAGAGTCATAATTAGATAATTTTTTTTATTAAGAACTTAGTGAAAGTTAAGTTTGTAAGTTATTTAATAAGTGATAATCAGAACTGTTGAAAGAGATACCATATAGCAAACTTCGGTCTAAATATTTTTAATCCATTTCAACTAGCATCGGTCTATTTAGTGTTTCTCAATTAAGACTCCTTAGAACTTCCCGAGCGAGGTCCTGTATCGTAACAGGAAATATACAATGTATGCGGAAATTTAAAGCCGACGTTATTACCTTATTTATACGGTGGCAGAATATGTGTAAACTGAAAGAAATCTAGTGTTTCTTTTTGTTATATGTACACCCTATTAATGACTCACGTTTTCCAGAAAATATCATCTATTTTCTTTACTATAATTATTTATTAACGATAATAAAACTTTCTATATCCAATGCGGTTTGTTTGATTAGTACAAATGAAACCTCAGTATAAAATACCGAATAATTCAACAAAATTTCCGTTTAATGAACATTTAACTTGTGAATATCCTAAAATAAGCATACGAAAGCGTTAAAAAGTGATTAGAAGGTATTCATTCTTGTCTGTAAACGTTTACGATCAGTCCTGTTGCACATGTAACACCTCTTTCCAACACCTAATATATTTGATGTATGAATTTTAAAGTTATTGTCAGTCATTTCTCAAAGGGTCAGAGAAGAAAGACAAAAATATACGAACCATTGAGTTGATACATCATGAGTTTTATAGGAGTTAGATTTAAGTTATATCATAAACGTTATACGTACAGCCATAAGACATAATTTGTAAATTAAAATAAATATGAGACAAGAAAATCTATGGTAATAACTCAGAAGTTTAAATAAACTGACAGTTATATCCATCTTAACAACTAATAGATTTATATTAGAAGGGGGTTTTGTGGAGATTTTAGTAATTTTATATAGTTGAAATCATAAGTCAATTGAAGCTAGACAACCATGGAAAATCTGGACGGCCGTTTTGTCTTATTGTGGGACTCCTCATTAGTGCGCATCCACGGCCATGCCTCGCGAGATTCGAACCCAGGATGCGCACTGCCGAGGAGTCCCGCAATAGGACGAAACGGCCGTCCAGTGATTATAGGTTTATCATGGTGGTCTAGCTTCAATTGACTAATGATTTCAACTATAAAAAACTAATAGATTTTATCTAAATTTTAAAAAAGGACCATTCACTAAACGTGTTGTTTCTTTAACATAAAATGCTATATATAAATCTTACTATACCATTATACGACATGATTATGGCACGAAAACACTTAATAATTAACAATAATGTGTGATACAAAACAGCCCTGAATAGGTTTACAACTGACTGAAAATTAACAGAGTTCCAATGTAAAGAAAGTCTAGGTAAGTCTATATAGAGACAAACACTTTTTTTGTTCATGTATTAACAAACTAACAGTAAAACTAAATGAATAGAAACTGGAATGCTTAATACTTCAAATCACTTTTGTTAAGTAGATTGATAATGTTGTAATGATTTCGACTATTTAAAGAAAGAAAAGTTTGAATCTTACTCTCAATTGCCAACTTAATGTTTATTGTGTTATTACTCAAAAAATAATGAGAAATATTAACGACTTGGCGGTTTTAAAATTTTGTATACTAAAGACGAAGTTGCGTAAGAGAGAAAATAATGTTTACGACATAAAAACAAATCTATATTCTGATTGAATTGATTTATCACTGATTAACTTTAATATCAAATATAATGCTTACACTAATTAGATAAATAAAAGCCATAGAAAAGAGAAATGTTGGCAGAACAACAATTGTTTCTTTTTTTTTCCATAAAGACAACAAATATACAAAACAAGTATACTAATACTAACCTAGGTAATGAAAAAACCCCGAGTATTTACAAATTTATATTACTTGTCAAACTTCGTACATGGATGTAATAAAAAAAATTACGGAACGATGATATTAATAATGGTGCCTGTGTAAGCCTATAAATTGTAATGGATGCGCATATACATATTAGTCAAATGATTCAAAAAAGTACTATTCATCTGTTTCCATTCAAATACCATTTGCCAAGTAACTTATATAACAAAATTCCAGTGTATAAATAATATTATTTATAATGATAATAACTATAAAACAGTGGTATTATCATTGTTATCGTATTGGCAGCAATGATATTAATAATGATAACAATAATAATAATAGCGAAGATACAAATAAAGAGATTTTTTTTAGAAAAAACAATTACAGAGAAAAGAAATACAGAATAAGGGTGAAAGTTCATAGAAAAACAAAATACAGATAACATTCATAGAGTAATAATAATCAATATATTCACAGTGAGCAAATACAAAATTACATATATATATATATATATATATATATATATATATATAAGGTGATCTATGCATGATAGTAGATAACCTAGTCCACAGAGAATAAACAAGAAATTAAAGAACAACTATTTGATGAAATGTTTCTGTCAGTACTCAAAATAAATCACTACAATAATCAATCCCAGTATTCTCCTAACAGATTTGAATGGATCTATTTTTAATTCATTTACAGGCTATGTACTTAACTATTTTGTAAATCATGTATGGATATTCATAGGATGTTTGATAATAGCAATTTCAATGATAATAAGAACGACAAACATAATAACGGATTGGAAGATGATACAAGAATAAATTGACTAGAAAAAAATATATATATAATATTTACGTGTTTATGTATTCATCTAAGTGTTTATGCATATTGTAATCAAAACACAATAAAGAATTTCTGATATACACAAAAAACAGGTTCTTTTTATTGATCATAAAAAATATATATATAGGTGAAAAGTTACTGAATAAAAATGGATAATTGTGATTTTTAAAGTAAAACTGATAAACTAACCAATGGTCTTTTTTTCTCTTTGTCACTAAATGAAAACACAAGACAATTAATTAATTAATTAATGGAAAGATGGAAGAACAAAACAGTAAAGGACAGTTTTCAGACTACATAATCAATTTGAAGTAAACAAAGGGTATATCTTTTGAATAAAACAAACAAACAAATGATTTTACATTCAAAGAATTAAAACAATTATGTATATAGTTAGATTAAAATTTAAAGTAATGAAAGATTCAATAGACAGATACAGGATAAACAGAAATCGGGAAAGTATAAAGAACACGAAAAAAAGAGAAAAGAGTAAGTAAAAAAAATTAAATCACAATAAAAAAATCATTGAATTGACAAATTCTTAGTTTATTGTTTGATTATACTTGGTAAGTTACGAAAGAATAATAGTAATAATAATAATAATTATATATTAATATATTCACTAGTCAATGAAATCGTAACAATACATCCAAAACCGAATAGGAGACCAATAAGATTGGTGAAAAACATTGCCCAACAATTACCATTCTCTAATCGTTTTGCATCTTCCATAGCACGCATTTCTGGAAGCTACAATATATACATATATGTATGTATTGTAGGTGTGAGAAAAAAAACGGAAGAACACTTTTAAGAAAAATAAAAGAGTATTTCAGTGAGCTTTTATTGAACACTAAATACTAAATAAACCAAGTAGAACTAGACACTAAATAAATAGGTTAAATGTGTCATGATACTCGATCATATGAATACACTTGGTTCAATGATCCAATCAACCAGATATTATAGGTCAGAATGACAGTTTATTATTACCACACAACATAAAGTAGTCGACAAGTGAATACAACACTATTGATTATACTAAATGTAGATGGATATGTTTATCTTTGTTTACTAACTGATCATAGGCTTAATTTCATATACGTATAAAACATTGTCACGCATTATGAAGGGAATTATATAAGCTGAATATTTGTCACTAGATGTTCGATTTTCTGTTGTATAGGGTTAACACGTTTTCCAGTCAAGTATTCAATAAATTGTGGGAAAAAACGAGCATCAGTGTGCAATATTGTAGAACAACGATCATAACATGAAGTTAAGTACCGACGTTAAGCGAAATAAGAAGTGTAAGTATCTTACAATTAACTGGGCTTATTTACTAGTTTGCTGAAAACCAAGAAATAATCCTCTGAAAAATGTTATAAATGAAGTAGAACTTCATTGTCACTGTGTGTATGACACTTTTATGATAATAAAAAAAGGAGAAGCTTGGAGCCTACTACAAACGTTTAAGGAAGTTCACCGAGAAATCATTTTAATAAAGGAAGAAGAGAACTGAGAAACCACCTGCCTACTAGACATATTATTGACGAGAAGAACAACAATAAAAAATGTTCATCATAGATCCACCAAACAAAGTTAATACATACATCGACTGCTTAGACCACAGAGCCAAAATTATTTGCTCCGATGAAACTATTGAAGGGGAATTAAGATTTATCATTAATTTGCAAAATAAACACTGATACCCATCACAGTACCTAACGAAACATACATCTGGAACCAAGCTCATGCAAAAAACATCAACGGTACTGAAACAGCCTTTATTCCTGAGAGTACAGTTCAAAGGTGATATAGCCGGTGAAATAGTAATTTAACGTATACGAAAAGCTGTAAAACGTATATTTAATGCACTAAGATTATGTTCTTTTTTAGCCAGTCAATAGTGAGTTCACGAAATAAAGATAAATTGCTTTCAATCATGAGTCAATTGAAGCTAGACCACCATGGAAAACCTGCCTTATCAAGTGTGAAACAGTTATCCATCGAAAACAATGGATGATGATTGCACAAGACTATGAGTCAATTGAAGTTATACATCAACACCGCTGAATCAGCCATCTACAGGTCACGCGTTGCCACGAGAGACCTAATAAGGTCCTGGGTTCGGTTCCCGGATGCAGGGTCGTCAAGGAGTACTCTTGATGAGTCCCAAACTAGGACGAAGCGGTAGTCCAATTCCTTCAGGTTTTCAATGATAATCTAAGACCGATTCGTGATATAAAATCCATGAACAAATATAATGCTATATTTACGTCGACAAGCCGAATGAACATTAAACACTACTCTATTATAAATTTATTTACAGATTACTGCCACTTACCATATCTGCAAGAGCAATATACATAAAGAAGCCACCGGTTAAAGCAAACACATATGGCGCTACATCATTTAGATCACCAACAGATAAACCAATAAACAATCCTATATAAGCCGTACACGCAGAAACAAAATTAAATAACATAGCCATTGGTACAGTTAGTCCAGAACGTAGAAGTACAGCAATATCACCTTGAAAATGAAATATGAAAGTAGGAATATATATATATATATATATATATATATACTGTTTGTTGGCATGTTTTAACAAAAAAATATACATTATGGATATTGATTAATAGCGAAATTATAGAATCCATGTTCCATACTATTTGATAAAGCTAGTCAAATGGATGTGTCACAACAAAGTCAATAAGTCATGCATTGATGATCATATGTTTAGTTTGACAAAACTACTTTGGGAACTGATGCGTGAATCGGCACCTACTTAGAAGTTGTTTATAGAAATATACTTGAAATTACGATTACTACAAACAAATATATGTTGAAGCGATTGTAATTATGAAACACAAATAAGAATTAGTTACGTATTAGCACATCGTGGATAGCTATGATATGAGTGACTGAATATGTTCATTTTAACAGCATTTAGAGATCTCAACAATTACATAACAACACGTCTACGCACCTGACCTTAGCTGTTACTCTGATGCAGTGGTCGGGTTTGCTTATTCTGATGACTCAACCGAGCTATATTGGCTGGAACACATGTTCCTTTAGGTCCTATCATGCCAGGCAGGTCGATTGGGGAACGGTAAGACTAAAAGCAGAGACTTGAGCACGAGGAAGAAGTTGTACTAATGACTGTAGAGGGCTGTGACAATAGTAAGATGTTTTTCTAGGACAGCCAGCAGCCTTCTCATAACGAAAGGAAGGTCTGTCCTAAAAATGTCACACTTCACCTTAACCCACGGATTTCTTTCTCTGGCAGTAAGACCGTTTGAAGCGCGGAGCTAACACATTCAGAACTTCCCATAAAAAGCCTATGCGTAACAGGCCTCAAACATTCGTCCCCTGAGCTCTGAGGTCACGCTCACAGATCGCTAAGACCACTGCCAACTCAGCTTCTTTTTCAGTCGCTCAGGAAGAAATATCCTTCCACAGTGTGGACAACTGGGAAGTGACAACCGCCCTCATACCTCCTCCAATAGCACCCGAGATCAAACCCCTTCACTTCTGAATAATTCTTCCATCCCCACGACTAACAGTGCTCATAAATCTTTACCCCACGCGCCACCGATGCCAATGCTTTAAGTTCACGAAATGTTATTCCTAGTCTCCTGAAACCAAGTTGAAGTTTTCAATGTTCAAACCTTGTTTCAGGTAGGAAAGCAAGCTTCTTTAGCTGGGACTCTAGAATCTTGCGCCATCGATACATGCTGTGTATGTTCGGAGACAAGCTTCTGGCGACCTCGCTTGTGTAGGCATAGCCATAAGTTCTAAAGCAGAATAGCCTCTGTGAGATTGGATTCAAATAGAGAGTCGCTTTTATGTTGTCCACCTAAACGGGACAGCAAAAACTCAGAAAGATATGGACATACCGTTGCCTTTGCCTACGCTCTTACCGACTGCAGCTTGGATAAAATTAAAGACTAATTTTTATAGGAAGCCGTCCAATCTCACTCGAAAAGTTGGACGTCCTGATGAAGTAATAGTGGTGAGTTATTTTAATGCTCAGTTAGGTAGATTAAACTAAACTGGAAGGCATTCAGGCGGATCTTACGGTATTGCAGCTCGGTATTCAGATAATGGAAGCTGTCTGCTGGAACTATGGCCAGATAACCGCCTATTTCTAGCAAACACCAGTCTAAAACATAAAGAAAAGCATCGTATGACGTGACGACCTACACAATGGATTCAGCTATTGGCTCAAGTAGACCACAATGCCATCAGCTATCGTTGGAGAGGCTCAACAGAAGACTGTCGCTCATTCTGCAGCACATGCTTAGTCTCAGATCAGCCTGTAGTTCAACACACGTACTTGTCTGAGTCATACTGGACGTGGAAAAGCTACAGCAAGAAAACTCCTTAGGCTTCAATTTAACGGTGAAAATGTTAAGAATGTACTTCAGGAACAACTAGAAGAGTTAATCAACAATGAAAGTGATATTCACCTCGAGGTAGTTTGGTATGATAGCCAAAAAGCTGTGGAAACAGCAGTGATATCTACTAGTAACTTAAACCAAATGGTTAGGAAAAATCAGTGGATCTCATGGGTGCCTAATTAACCAACTGATAGATGCCCGGAAACTCATCATGTCTGGCTCCGAACACAATGAGGAGCGGAGGAAGCTTAAACGTAGGCTGATAAAAAGTTTACGTAATGATCGTGAGCAATGGTGGATAGCGAAAGCAGAAGAGATGAAAAAGGGAACAAGGATAGGTAACAGTAGACAACTGTTCAAACTTATCAAGGTAACGGGGGTTAAAAATCTGGCTATCAGTGAAAATATCTCGTGAAAAAAACGGAAGTAGTATCCACTCTCAATCCAGGAGATTGAACCAGTGGGCACTTTAGAGAACAGTTCAGCTGACCTTTAAGTAATCTAAAGCGAGGGGGAACAACAGGACCTGATGGACTAACATCTTGGGGTTTTTAAGGATGGTAGTTTAGTGCTAGCAGTCATTATTAACTGAAATCTTAGCTAAAATCTAGAAATTGGATGTGATCCTATCTGACTGGTCTCGATCGCTGATAGTCCTAGTCTATAAGACAGAACACAAATCTTTTTGTGGCAATCGAAACCGAATAAGTTTCACTAATATAATGTTTAAAATATTATCCTCAATAATATATCGACGTCTAACTAGAGTTCGTGAAGAGCAAACCCGAGAAAACCAGGCTGGTTTCAGACCTGGATGTGGATGTACAAACCAAATATTCACCCTTCGGCGGATTATAGAACATAGACATATTTCTCGATTTCCAACAATAGTTGTATCCCTTGACCTTAGGACGGCATCCCATTCCGTTGATCATGAGGTTTTATGGCAGTGTCTCTCATTGAAAGGAGTACCAATAAAGTACATTATCTTTGTACAGACTCTCCATCCAAACACTAATGGTAGACTCAGAGCTTATGGCGAACTGTCATCAGAATTGGTTACTTTAAGTGGTGTTCGTCACGGTCATTCGCTTTCCTCATTGTTATTTAACGTTGCCACACACAAGGTTTTAGAGGTAACACTTTAATCCTCTGGCTTTCCAGGCGTCGGTCCTCTACCAGGAAATACAGTAGTTGACTAAAAGTACACAGATGACATAATTCTGTTTGGTGATGACGCTGACAAAATGCAGTCTTCTGACCACCTTAAGCAACAATGTAAACACATTCAGGAAGCAGTTCTCTTCCTCCAAATGTAAGATGTTGCTTCAGGACAAACCAAAACATGGAATGAGTCCATGAAGTCAATGAAAATTAGACTGAACCATGCTAACAGGTGTAAACTACCTGATTGGGGTCCGCATGATTATCGTAACCAATGGTTAGAGACTTTGAATGACATGGTTTTAAACCGTTTTCCATGGCGCAGGTGCATCCTATATTTGCCTTTCTCCGAAGTCTGAACTTCTGAATTCCTCATTACGTATTTTTCATATAACTAATTTGTATTGTCTTCTATTTGTGAGACTTGGATTAAATGTATATGTAGATAATCGGTCTAGAATACGATAGTCATGAAAACTTTGAGTATGATAAGATCAAGGACAATAATGACGAAAGTCTGATCAACTTTTCCTATTTATTCGCTTACTATCTCCCTAACTTGACCAGATCCTTAGATTTTTCCGGAATATTGGTAATATGAAACAGAGTTTGCCAATTCCACCTTAATTAGTTAACTACAGAGATAAACGGTTAACTGTTACACGTGAAGAATATAAGAGAAATGTAATGTTTTTTTGATTTTACGTAAGCCAAAATGTGATGTGTTAGATATTTTATAGAACATATCTTTCAACGGAAAAAAGACAAAACAAGGAAGAATAATTTTTACCTAATTCATGTGGAAGTTCTTCACATAAAACAGCCAATGTTAAACTTATTCCTAAACCGATACTTTGAGTAAATCCAACACCTATTGAAAGTCCATCCATAAAATTATGGGCACCATCACCGATAAAAATCATCCAGGCAACAGGTTCTAAATCACGTAGTCTATGTTGCCAACTTTTATGCTTTTTCAGTGTATGGGTTGACTGGATTATTGGTTGTGTATTTATTTGTTCATTACTAACAGGTTTTTGAAGTTCCGGAGAAAGTTCCTGAAACAGATATGAGTGCATAAAAGTTTAAAGAAAGGGTGAGGAAATCATAAAATCTCAATTATTTTTCAAAATAATTCCACATATTATATGTATTATTGTGAAGATACAGAAAAGAAAACTCGATTTTATTCTCAATCATAACACTGGATAAAACGATAATTTCATCCCATGTAATATGATCCGATTAGTCCAGTTCATTTTATGATATCGGAAAGGAATTGAGAAAAGTTGGAATCTCGGAACTATCCTACTGGGAATTACTATTTATAATTTTATTGTATAATTGTTAAATGTATGAGTTATTGTATTTCCACAATGTCTTATGTATCAGCGTTCATTTAGTTTATAAACTGTTGATACATGTTTTATCATTCCTAAATTAAGGTTAATTAATGATTCTTATATTTCTCCGGCTTTTTATTAATTCTAATTCATGTTGTGTACACAATGTAAATTCTTTTTGCGTTGATGTATGCTTAAGTTTTTAATATATGTTATCGTAATTTTTTTGAGTTATGAAAGTACATAAACATTTAAACGGATCTGAATGCTCACTGTCTCTTTATTTGACACCGGATTAGGAGCCCACTGGCCCATAATTATTAAAATCTCTTAGTCGTTACTCATGATCATTAAGTTCTTGGTAAAATATGAGGTTATTCGTCCAGGTAGGTATGAAGTTGAACTAATCACCGACTTGATAAAGACAACTACTGTTTATAATTAGCGACCCGACTACGCACGATCTAACGAGAAAAAATTTATGATTTTGGGAATATATATCCTATCCTCTAGCTCCAGTATGATGATGAATATAGCTTAAAGCCATCCGTGATTCACTAAATATTTTAGTGTCCTAAATGAAGTTTACACTGATAAGACTTGATGGGAAAGTTATATATAATACAATGAATGGATGTACCAGTTTTTTATGAATGCAGGATAATCAATATGTTAAGGAGGTTTATCAATCAGAATCTTGGTTATAACTTTTCTACCCCGCAAGTACCGTATCACCCATACCGTAATTCAAGCGTTGTAAGTTTTGGCCAATGGTAAACTTTAAATGATACAATTAACCTTGAGTTGAGGTCGGGATGATCTAAATTCTTATTGGTCCACTGATACGCAAGCGTTCTTCTATTTTCAGTATCGAGTCTGATAGGGAGGAATACAGCATACAATCATCTACTGCTCCATTCTAGGCATCTAGTGCCTTAATCTCAAACACGTGTTAATTTATTTACATGAATCATCAAACTTTAGTGCACCCTAACAACAGCCGATAAGTTCAAGGGAAGCCTACAACATAAGGAATATAGAAATACAAAAACCTAATTATTTAATAATATTATGTAAAATAGTTCAAACCATTCTAACATTCCTAATACAAGCTTCGTTACAACACAATAACCATCTAACTTATTTTCTTCATATTCCAAAACAAATATTCACAGTTCCATAAGTAATCATGATATTCCATATTAAAATAAAATAATTTAATCATATAATTTGTTTTCTCTAATTTATAAAGAACTATCTTCATTGAAAAAGACATAAACATAATTATTATTAACAAAATAGAATATTGAATTATTCATTCAATATACTTTAGATTATTATCAAAAAGAGTTTTGTGGAGATTTAGTATTTTCATAGTTGCAAGCATGAGTCAATTGAAGCTAGACCACCAAGGAAAACCTGAGGAGTCCCACAATAGAACGAAACGGCCGTCCAGTGCTTCCAGGTTTTTCTTGGTGATCTAGCTTTAATTGATTCACGCTTGCAACTATGAAAATACTTTAGATTATCATAATCATACAGTTAAGACATAATTATTCATTTGTACTATGAAAAAATTGAATAATTCAATGTTGATCACTTGACTCTATATGGAATGAGTTAGTTGGAACAATAATAATAATAATAATAATAATAATAATAATAATAATGGTAATAATAATAACTATCACTATGAATCATTCGAGATTACTATGTATATATATACATGTCATTTTTATTTAGGGAAGACAAAAAATCATTTCATTACATTCATTCATTCCTTCATATCATACTAATAATATTCGACTGTAATCATTCATTTTTATTGTTTACTTATTTAGAAATAATGTATATTTGTATTTGAAAAAGTTACTAATGAAATATACATATGTTGCCGTCGCCTTTTTTTTTTGTTTTTTTTAGAAAAATAGCTAATACTTTGTTTAATGATATTAAACTCTAAATAAAAAAAACTAATCAATATCTGATAACATTATCAATGTTTCAAAAAAATTCACAAAATTTTTAAAAAACAATCAAATAACTAGTTGTATCTTCAGGTTCATAACGAAAAACACCCAGATGATTTAAGGTATTTCTTTTTATTACATTGAATTACAGATAAGAAACAATGTAATATATGTAACTAGGATGATTTTATACTATTCAACTGTTTAGTTAATAAGTATTTGTGGTGCTATGTAATGAGAACTGTGAATACATCTTTTTCTAAATTATAGTACCATAATAGTCTTAATTGTTATTTGATTGGCTGGTTTCATGAGAAGTTTGTTAATTTCCCTACTATAAGGCCATTTGTTATTACTGTGGAAATTCACAATGATTTACAAAACAGAAATTATCATGTGAAATAACTAAGAGCATACATATTATCGATTAAATATATTAGTAACAGATATCCTTAAAGTAGCCTTGAAAGTATAAAATGATAAAAGCTAAGAAAAAATCCACGAAGTTGAGCAATCGTTCACCAATTGTCTTCAGTGAGTTCCTATCTCACAACAAACGTGGTTTGAACTCCACTGGTCACTAATTCTCACTATAACTCCAGGATTTACCTCTCGAAGTCAGTCACTAGTGAGCATATGATTATAATCAGAAGGGGTTTTGAGGAGATTTAGCATTTTCATAGTTGAAAGCGTGAGTCGATTGAAGCTAGACCACCAAGGAAAACCTGAAAGCAATGGACGGCCAGCTCGTCCTCCTCAGCAGTGCGCATCCACGACCTCAACTCGCGAGATTCGAACCCAGGATTGGTTGGAGTTAGACATAAACACCATCGGATGCCAGGTCAGTGGTCTATCGGTTAAGTGCTCTGGCACGAGACCGGTAGGCCATGGGTTCGAATCTTGCGAGGAGAGGTCGTGGAGGCGCACTGCTGAGGAGTCCCATAATAGGACGAAACGGCCATCCAGTGCTTCCAGGTTGTCCATGGTGGTCTAGCTTAAATTGACTCACGCTTTCAAATATGACAATACTAAATCTCCACAAAACCCCTTCTGAATAAGGAAGAATCTTAAGTAAATTTAAAATTTGCCTCAACTATTTCTCGAATTCCAGCTATGATTATAATCGAGTTTATTTATACAAAAATAATCTGAAGCCTATATGGCAAAAATGCATAACTCGAATTTTATTTTTAAGGCTCAGTGATAGTGGCGAGACTATAATTTATGGTTGAACTAATCAGACTTGTATTTTGGCGCAAAATTCATCGACCCATTTGGCTAAATAGCGTTTTGACATTATAGCTGGTGTCAGTTAGTGATGAAAACCCTAAATCTAATTCCTAACCCAAACCATCAGCAAAACATCATAATCTTAATTCCTCACAATGATTTATAACCCTCATTCAGCTCTAGTAAGTAGATAAACATTCTTCAGATCACTTTAACGTCGCTCAAACGTCGTCAATAAATCACAGTTTTACCATGATAGTCACTGAAACTGAAAAGATTCATAGTGGAAAAAATCGTTTCGAATTCTGTAAAGTGAATCAGTCAGTCAATTATGAGAGTAACAAGGTAAAATGGAATGATGTGTTGATCATCCTGATATTCAATATGGATAAATTTTTTGGAAGTAGTACGTGATTTGAAAAATTTTCAGACCAAAATTATTTAGGTTCAATAAAGATTTAATTACATTTGACATTGATAAAACATAATATCAGGTATTTAGATTTATTACACTATAAATTGATTAATTTCTTTAAATAATATATTTGTTAAAATCACGTAAAACTTGATGTTGTGGTGTACAAACACAGATACACATGGTGAATGAGAAAACTATGATCAAGTAGGTTTAAAATACCTAAAGACTAAAGGATTATAACAGTTACGTAACACACTGACTGAGTACCGAGTGATTTTGTAAACAATGAACTCATAAGTAGTATGCAGAGCAAAAACACTATTAAATTAAACAAAACTTAGTTTGCGTAAGATTCCTATGAAATAAGGAAATAAATATTTAATGTTTGTTAACTTCTTTGCTTGACTTGGAACTATAGTAAGGCCAGTCAGTCATTTACAACGTGGGACCAGGCACATATATGCATCAGTCCAAGTTGCCACAACTCATTAGTACAACAAGATGAACACCGAATTCATAGTAGTTACTTTAATGGTAGTAATATATAAAAGAAAGATTGCATATAATAATATAATACAGAGATAAAGAAAGATATAAATTTTAATTTCACGGTTTAAAGGAAGACAAAGAGTGTATACACCTACGCCATTGTGATCGATTCTGAGCAATGTCACACACAGTCTCCAGCTACAGATCACGATAGTCACGCGGACTCCAACCAAGTAGTCTGCATCTACCAACATGGCTCAGACTAGAAGTTAGTAACTTCAAAAAACTGATGCCACGTTTTGGTTTTATCGCCCCTACCTTTCTTCCAGCCGTCTCCAACACTAGTCGAAATTGCGTGCCGTGGACATGTATAATAAATGGCCCAATCATCTCAGTGAATGAAGATTTACAACTTCATCAACTGATTTATCATCATTCACTAATACCCTGCGTCTAACCTCACTATTATTTACCCGGTGATCCCAGAAGATGTGATCAATATTTCTAAAACATCTATGATCAAATACATGTAACTAACGAGTATCCTCTACCCTTAGTGGCGACGTTTCGCAGCCGTAAAGTAGAACAGAGCGAACTGCTGCGCAGTATAGTCATCCCTTAATTGATAGACGGACATCTCGCCTTCGCCATAGGTGACGTAATTTGGCAAAAGCCAGACGAGCTTTTTGAATCCGTGCTGAGATTTCGTCAGATACCAACCCCACTATGGCTGATCAGACTTCCAAGATAAGTGAAGTTGTCGATGCATTTGACTACTTCATTCATTATCCTTAGTTCTGATGTTGACGCAGGCCAGTTCCGAAACAATAATTTTAATTTCGAGAGGGAAAAAGAATCCTAAACATCCCGGCATTGTTGCTAAGTGTTACCAAGAGACTGAATTTTATCAGCGTCTTCACCAAACAGGACTATGTCACCAGCGTATTCTAAGTCGACAAGTGGACCTCCTGGAAGGAGATCAGTTCCTGAAAATTCAGACGAGAAAGTTATTCCTAGCAGAGACTGTGGTTAGAAGTAGAAGACAGGAAACCCCAGACCTAAGTTTCGTGCTATTCGGCACTCATCAATAAAAAGTATTTGTAATCTTGAGGTTACTGATGCTCTCTGGCGGGCTCGATCTCGTATCACACAACCTCACATTCAGAGACGGTACCACCGAGCTATCAGGCCCGAATGATGACGATAAAATTCGAAGGACCTCACATACATTAGGTTAGTCGCTATCCAATGATCAACCGATTGGAAATAAAGTCTCTAACAATCACGAACAGAACAGTGATAAATTCAAGACAGAAAAATTATGCCTTTATTAGGGAACTGTGATATGTTTTATCTTTTTTCATTTCCAACTAATATTGAACATAAAAATAGAGTGTCGTTCAGACGATGTACAACATTCCGCAAGAATCCTTATGGAAACTATGAAGTCAGAGCTATGGAAGACCACAGCAAAATCCAAAAGTAGGACAGGCTGCTCTTTATAAGTCATTTTCAGACGAGAAACAAGGTAACCCAGTCAATTGAGAAGCGTTAAAAGTTGACACATTAGTGTGTATCTACCAAAGTATTTGTTGATAGCCAGTCTGCAAAGCCTAAAATATCATTTGAGTCCGAATTACAAATAAAAACATTTTTAATGATGATGATCCACTGGAGAGTTAGATTGTTTTAGATGTAAAAGTTAACGGTAATTTTATTTTACCAGTATGGTTTCCTTATTCTTTTGATTTAGATCAAAAGACAGAAATAAGTTTACGATGACTAAAAAATTAGGTCTCCATCATGTAACCGAAAACAATACAACACTAATGGTCGATTGACACATGATTATCATAGTTAGAAACACTAGAAAATAGGAATAAAACAGTTTCTGTAGAAAAAACGTAACTTTGCTGACTTGATATTTTCAAATTCGGCACAATGATGTATAGTATTAGTATAATATCATATTGGTACTGTGTATGATAACACTAATTGTCACGATTGTTCTGATATAAATTAATAAAATAGAAAATAATACTAATATCAATGATCGGTTAAAGTAAACAAGTTATCCACCTCGTATGAAGGCAGATGATTTATTGCGTCTTCAGTTGGAGGCGATTCACACCGTAAATCTGTCTCACCATCTACCAGAGACCTGTTCGTTGTTTTCGACTGATCAGAACGGTTAGGTGTGAACTCAAAAATAGGCCCATCTTTATCACCGTCTACTACGGTTTCGACGGGTATTACCAGTGAAGGTCTTCCTTGTTGATGACAATGTTGATGGTGATGATGATGATTAAATTGATCTATATGAAATCCATTTTGACTTTTATCATTCGGATGTGTCTTCTTTTTCTAGATACGTGAGAACAGAAAGAATATTCAAAAAAAGTAAACGACTGGATCCAGGATGACAAGTTAACATAATTGACAAAATAGTAGTCAGCATCACTATTTTCTATTCCAAAAACTATGATTAACATTGTCGGAAGCGTAAAAACATTTTTTCACCTCTTCAGATCATTTCATCACAAATGTTTCATTAAGATTGAGGATGATTTATAATAAATGTTACCAAATGTTCATTTTATTTACTGCTATAACGTAATAAAAATGTAAAACTGATAAATTGAGTGCTTCAATTAGTAGAGAGCCAGGCCCATGTCTGATGACTTCCGGAAGCTGTTTGAATTTATTCGAGTCACCAACAACAAGTAGCTTGGTGTTAACATATAGTGAGTGAGGTTGGTGTCACCTCTGAAAATGTCTTGAACACCGAGTGGAACACTTCGAAGGACAATGTGACTGGTCCATCGCCGCTGAAACTCTAAACAGACGGTCATTTATTCGTTATGTGATGATTAATAAAGTAACTAAGTGACAATCCAAGAGAAACTATGACTCAGATGACCTACTCATGGCCTTTCAAGGATAAAGAAATTATAGTCAGAGAAATAGTGGTCGGACTGTTTGGAAATTGAAAACAAGCTAAGGTTATTCCATCATCTTAGAATGAAACGATTCTTATTCATGTATTTAAAAAACCCTACGTAATGGACATGCGAAAAAATCGGGGTTTACATTTATCATTGATCGCTTTCGGAATATTGGCTTCCATTATGTTCCACATATTGCGTGAAGTTCCTAAAAGACTGACTCGAAAGAATTAAAGTGGTTTTGTTTCATATATTGGATACATAGATAACATCTTTACCCCCATCGAATGACTGTATTTCTTCACATGTTTTGCAGGACAACAACAATAGTGTTTTTTGACACCAGGGCGCGTTTTTGCTTGCTAGACAGAGTTATCCTCTGATATTATATACTGAAGTGTCCAAAGTTTGATAAAATTTTTAAGTCCTGATACAAATTATTTCCAGCAGAGTATCAGTGCTGAATCACTTATTTCTAGATTGCTCAGAACTAGCAGTGGAGCTAAATAGAGTTTAACAATCTCGCCATTCTTTTTCAGTTTTTCCACCGATGATACTTTTAAGATAATACTAAAGAAATCATATGGTAGTATAAAATTGGCACCTGAAAACAGACTGTTCAACATGGAGTATACGGATGACGTTGTCTTACTATGTGACGATTTTATAGCTATCAAAATGACACTTATTTAGTTAGAGATCAATGGCTGCAAGTATGGAATGTGCTTTGTGTCATAAAGATTTAAAATCCTCTTACAAGAATTGAGGCTCCTGTCCCTACACTTACCTCATGTGAAGTGTTTGAAAAAATTAAGATATTCTTATGTTTGGGCAACTGTATGTGCTGACAATGCCTTGGTAGATGAAACCAAAGTAAATACAATAAAGACTGAACAACTAAGGTTAGAGGTACGACGGACAAAAGTTAGGCTTAACAGTTTAGTTTTAATTGACTGTGTTAGCGGGACATAGATTGGATTAAAGCATGTTTCATGCATGATGGTGTTGCTGCGCGCTGATTGGCTAATTCTAAACCAATCAGCCCTGGCAAATTATTGGAGAAAAATCTAGAAGCTTCTTATGTATATACTATAAATATATGAACGTTATTCAAACCAGTGATTGCTGTTCACTTCCCATTGTTATTTTTGAATACAATTTCGTTCCTGTTCAACGTGTTCTGATTTTGGGGTCTTGTCGAGTGTCATTGTATACGAATACTAAGCAATAGGAGTAGCTGAGTCGTTCATTAGCAAATACAATTATAACAGACTGGAGAATTAGTGATCTGAAAGTTAATTCCCTTCTATCTCCTAGAACATTTTCTCATGTTTATTTTGTGCTTATATTCTCCGTGTTACTTTATTACATGAAAAATTATTCATCTGGCTTGTTGTCTTTTCTTTGATTTCTAATCATTCCGGAGGCCTAATTCAGTTATACGGTCTCGTGAATAGTCATCTCTCAGACACATTATATCAATCTGTTCATATATCGATTAACACTCTACTCATCGGTCTTAACATTTGAAATCTCGTCTAATCAAGTAATAGAAAACCACCTTCATAAAAATCAGTTCGAGTTATCTCTAAGTATGTTATGACGTAAGTTTGATTATAAAAGGTGAAAAATACAATCTATCAGTGAAAGCAATTGTACTTTATACTTGTAAAATCTGGCCTGACTGAACAGAAGATTTTCGAAGACTCTATGTTCAGTTGTCGCTGTCTCTACCAAATGATTGTTTACAACCGATTGGCAACATTGTCAAAGTAATGCAGAGGTTTGAGATAATACGTTCAAGCGTAGCAGACTGTCATTTTATACTACTATCATGACGCAATTTTTGTATTAGCTTAGATATATCTACCCAAGTTAATCCAGCTTACATGATTTTTATCAATCAGTGATAAGTGTATTAGAATTTACAGATTTCTATAAGAACAAAAAAATTACTAATAATCTGTGTAAGTTTGTAACATGAAGTTAGTATCAAGCAATAGAAGATATATAAATAAATTGAGAGTTAAGTTTCTGATCACTTTTAAGCCATGATAAAGAAACATTTAAGTAAAATATAATCAACTAATGCATCACCAGTGTAGCTTCAAATACACTCTGAATCGAAATATTATGAAAGAAAATTTGTTTGAGAAAAACAGTGAATATTCAATAGTAACGTACTTTAGATACTTTTAAAGGTAAAAATTAAGAATAATAATTATTATTATTTACGTACCAGAAAACACTGTGGAACAAGACGTAGGAGGAATTCCAAAATATAGAAGAAAAATACACCAATACATACGGCAATCGACTTAATGACATACGAGTTGGAACCTTGTGTACTGTTATTACCTGCTGGATGAATGATTTGTAGTGCCTAAAACAAGAAAGCAAGTCCATCAAAAGATATATTCTGGTATACACGTTAAAAGTATACAAAAATTAAAAAATAGCTTAGCTTATTTGAAGTATTTTTTTATTCACATATCAGAAAAATGTTTCCTTGACAGACAACAACATAATTACAAAAATTTAATTATTTCAGTTATCAGAGACTTTCTAATTAAGCAGGCTACAAATCAAAAACTAGATATAATTATTATCTTTAACAATAAACTAGTTAAATAAAGCCTGATTTTAATCTGCATACAAATAATCGTACAAATTTTATTTTTATGAAGTAAATTACAATTTGTAGTAAATCCAATGTTGGATTTACTACAAATTCATTCGCTGAGATTTTACAAATATATTATTCCTATCTAGTTCAAATATGTTGTTTAGAAAAACAATGTAATCTAGAAAACATTTAAATTTTCATTTAAATTAAACAAATAACCTGTTAGACAAGCTATTAAATAGACTAATAGAGCTTTGAAATAAGTTGAAATTCAGATAGTTATCAAGATGGAGAATTGATTAGGTTTGAAAAGAGTGAACTTCTCTTTTAGTAAATATTTTTGACAAGATAAGGTTCTAATATAACACTAAAACATTGAATGAGTACCACGCATTATCACAAATTGACTGAAACGGAAGAAAGACAGTTCAGTGAAGAAACATTTTTGCGTTATAACGATGCCATTTATTTAAGCTGTTCAATCTCCACAATCCTGTACTGATATTTATTATTAATTTTATTTGCTAAAAAACAGTAGTCTGTAGTAAAATAGGATGGTGTTTAATGAATAAAACAAACCTGAATTGGAGCCTTGTCATGAAGAGTCCAAAAGGAATGGAAATGAAAAACTAAAGTATACCAGAGGCTAAAACTATCCACTAATTCAAACCTAGCCTTTGTGTACAAAAATAGTATTTTCAATCCCTTCCATGGTCTTAACCTTCCTTTCTATCTTTAATAATCCTTCGATTTTTATACTTCTACTTCTTTCCAATGAATTTCACAACTATGAATTACCAATTATCACAACTTTTAATTATTCTGTTCTTGACAGGTGTCAGGTGGACAATTATCTTCACCCTAACATCATCCACTAGTCGATTATTACACAAATTCATCTCAAGACTTCATTTCCGTAAACAATTCAAGTTTTTTTCAAATTATTCGACACTATTGTATTTTACTATAAACTAACATTTTTAGAAAATAAAACCAACTATAAATACGATCTTATAGCTTAAACAAATAAAATAGTTAAAAAGAAAGAATTTTCTTTCCTGAACTGTATTTATTCTTTTTCAACGATACAATGGGTCTCTTTAGTTATTTTAAATGGAAAACATGAATCAACAGATTATAAGTCAGTGATCCATAGATAGTTTGCACACTCCAAGACTTGAAGATTTCGGATTTAACCACACCTGGATTTATGGGTATGTATAATTAGGCGGTTTTAAATTAGAAAAGAAACATATATTTACCTCAGGTATAAGTACAATAATGGAAGTTGATAATAATGAACCAACAGCAGTAGCCACCATAAATGACAGTATTGTTGGGAAGAAACGATATTTTTTCAGAAACGTAAATATAATTCCTACAAGCGCACATAAATTAGTTAGAGTGACACAAAGAAATCCATAACCCAAGCCTAAAAAGCAAAATAACAGGATATTTAGTGAATACATTTATAATTCACCAACTAAAATATTTCTAAAAAAATGCTGAACAAAACTTTCAATACAAAACGACAATATGTATTTGTCATTTATTTACGAACAGATTCATGAATGTGTCATTTAATTTGTGTTCATTTCTTTATTTGCAACACCCAACCAGAAAGTAATGATACGATTGTTTATAAGCAAAGGGGAAATATTTAAACAATCAAATAATCTTCGAATCCAAGTCGCCTATATTCACACAAACAGCTAAATAGTGCCATTGAGAATACACAATAAGTCCTAATAAATTTGGAATTTGGATTCATGTAACTCGATGTTGCACTAAATAGTTTGCACAATTAACAACAAATAGATTAAATTAATTGATTTAGCAAGACGGATAAGCCTAATCGAAAGGATAAGAAGAAAACTATCAGTTAGTATCTTTAAAAAGTATTTTTGATATTACTTGAAATCCTGAATGATTATAGCAAGCATTATTGAGCCTTATTAGCTACAATGAAATTTCTTATTGAATTTCAATGCCGTTATTGTAGAATGTAAAATTTAACAAATAAAATATCCTGAAATTATTAGAAAATCCTAGTCCATTTAGTTTATGATATGATCACTTATAAACGCTACTGGAATTGTCATTTGTATATTCGATGCGTTCGCACCTAAGGTCATGCTTTACATTACAAGTAACTTTTGAGACTAACAAATATTAAATATTTCGAAGCTTAGTTCTTCACCTTCATTTTTAAAAAATAGAGAATGCTCTGTAATTCATAACGATAACCCTGTTACTAATAATAATGATAATAATAATAAAAACATTGATTAATCAAGGACCGTCATTTTATCGGGTCAACATCAAACTCTCATGAGGTAGTTTCACTCTAACGAATGTTTATAACAGAAAACTATACACTAAATTTCTGATTGACAACTAAATTATTAATTTATCTTTCCTAATGTTTAAGGTTAAACATGAAATGATATTGAATTAATTAGGGTTTAATTGTATTGTTAAAGCTTACTTTCTGAAAACGATGGAGCGTTCGGGTTTGCCTTTGAACTATTGTTAACTAGCGACTGATTACTGTTGGACTTTAGCTAGAACAAAAAAAAAATGAAAATTGCTTCATTACAGAGAAAATTTACAGATTTCAATTAGAGAATAGGTAATGAATTTAACGATAAGAATATTAGCTTATGGGTATATGCCTATGTACGTTTCCTACCTATACATTAATGTAACAATTTTCACAGTTAACTATTGGAGAAAAAGCCTGCTGAAAATAAGCTAAAAGTTAATCGATGTTTGGCTACAAGGCAACACATATCATAGTCAATAATTTATATGAACGTCTGTGTACCAGTCAGTGATTGACAATTTACATTTTCAATGTTGATATTGAAATAGAAAGTAAAGAAGACAACACAAGCAAATTATACACCGAGAAGAATAAAAAATGGGCTAATAAAACATGATCCAGTATTGATCTTTTTACCTGATAAATCCCTTTATACCTAAATAACACGTTTTTCCTATATCGTAACAATACAAACGATTTCTAAACAACTGATGATGTTTAAAGGTGAAAATTATGGTACTCATAAAAGTTGATATACTTAATTTTAGTGAATACCAACGATTAATTAAGACAGTTTTCTTCAGTGTTTTTGTGAAACAGAATCTGTAAAAAAGAAATGAGCTAGCTCAATTAGAAGATCCTGTAATTAGTTTAAAATGTTGAGTATACACTATTTTAAGAGTAGAGCCAAATTCATGAAATTTCCATCAAAAACCTATTGAAAACTTCCTCCATGAAACCGTGAACTTAACACAAAAATGGCTGCATCTTCTCTTACACTTATCGGATGAAATTTGACTCAGTCGGTATATCTTCAAAAAATGTCTGAAACTAGGTGGACTGTTTGAGCTAATTAGGTAAATTCAAAGCCCTTAATTGGAACTTCTCTTCCTCCTTCCACTGATGACAGACTGCTACTCCAAAAAATGAACAGAACAATACTTGTCATGCTATTAAAGAATTCATCTTTGCTTTTAGCCAACACCTAGTTTAGCTCGTCAATTGAATGGCATTCGTGTCATGTGACCAGTTACGTAAGTGATCTACTGCCTTGTGACAAGACAATAGTTTAGAGACGCCTATAGTAAACCATCAAGAATGATTGTACTCACACTTACTCTCACACACATATAGTTGTCAAAGCTTAGACGACTTTGAAGCGAAAACTTATGCTACAAATAAACAACCCCAAAAATCATACTTTTACTTTTCTCTAAAACCAAATCCCTTGGTAAATTTAAACAAAGCAAAAGCAACAAGGTTTGCAAAATAAAATGAATGCATTCTATTTCGCGATGTTTCATCGGCTGCACACAAGCTAAAATCATAATTGTTAATTTAATTACTAACAAATGTTCAATATACTTAAGTTTATGAAGTTTAGATAAGTGAGTACGTTTACAATTACGAAAACATGGGGAAAAGTGATAGTTTTATTGAGGGAATGGAAGCATTAATTAGCTTCAGTTGTGTGCCGACTTTTGGTCGTGCAGATCATGGAGCGATATCATTTTCAAATATTTTAAAGATGTAATTAAAAGAGTTGAATGTGAGCTGATTAATGATTATATAAATGACTTGCTCGGAGTCATTAGAAGCACGTAACGATCAATATGTCATCCTTTTTCCAGTATTAAACCTAGACTAAATAGGTTAACGCAGTCCCTTTTAATTTACTCATAAATATTTCATATGGCCTACAAAAACCCCAACATATTACGAATGAAGACCTATTATGTACCATAGCTTGTGAATTTTAGAAGCGACCTTAGATTAGTTCCCACGATGGACATAGGAGGATCTTATTATTATAGGTACGTCCAGCAGTGAAATGTTTTTCGAAAATATTCAGCAATTTTAAAATATTAAGCTAGTCACCGCTCTTAATCATTTCACACTCAAACCTGTTATTCTGAATTTATAAAATCCAAACAGATTAATTTGACTAGTTTAAAATCTTTAAAATGTGTATGAAGGACCAAATTGTTTACATCACTTGTAGCAGAAACGATTTCAATTAATGTTAGGGCGAATTCATATAATAAAATAGCTTTATTTTTTAAAGCGGGACAAAAAAGATATGACAGAAGAGGGAGGAATTCAAGAAATAAATGAATTTAGTCTTCTCGCATAACGTATTATTCATTCTACATAGCTTTAATTATTAGTGTAAATGATACATGAAAAAAGTGTCCAAATAAAAAGACTAAATTGATCAAAAGTGTTAAAAAGATTAGTGAAACACACACCTAAGCATGTGTGCTGTTAAAATGGTGTTTCTTAAGAGAAAAACGATTGCTGTTTTCCTTTTCTGTAAATAGAAATCTGAACGACATTTGTAGCTCAAAATACGGATCTTTGCAAGAATGATATTGTATGTAAAAGTGCAGTAGTTAAAATTTATTATCATAAATGTTGTAGTAAGTAATAATATTTAAGGTCAGATAATCATAACAGTAAATGATTTATTTGAGAATAAATACCATAGTATACAGGTTTATCGACAACTAATACTGCTATAACAAAAGTAAGCTTACTTGACTGTCTATGACCTGCTGACATTTAATTCCACTCACTAGAATGATAAAAATGATCGTCACAGGGAAAGTTCCAAATAATTTGATCCGTTCCATGTTCTGCAAAAACAAAAGTGGGGATTTTTTATTTCTTTTCAGTGAAAATATCAAATGTATTTTAAAATAGATTATTTTGGTTAATAAAAACGAAAAACTTTAGGAAAAATATCCTATAAATACTTTTAGGTTCGTTGAAATGAAATTAGTTTGAGACGACAGCTCATAACGATAATGAAATATTATGGAACTGGAATAAAGATATGAAACTGGGGATTAATTTCACAAACTTCGCAGTATTAGTTCCCATTTACATTTTAGCGGGTATCTAAGTTTCTGCACTTAAACATTGCATACTAATCAACGGTACAATCGTTATCACAGTATTTCTCAAAGGTGTATAAACCATAGAATAATTTATTTCAGACACACGACTCACACGGTACGACTAATAAGTAGGAAACGAGCAAGGAGAATGGATGGAGTGATAAGTATGCAAATGGTCGAGCCATTGCCTGTTAAATGTGTACGTATATATAGTTTAAGCAACTTAAATTTTAGTAAGCGGAGTAAATATGTAGAAAAATGCATGATAAAGTCGTACATAGTCATTTACGTGGAGATTTAGAAAAATCATTAAAAATTAAAATAATACTTGTTACCTGTCGAATACATTATTCTAAAGGTTAAGTTAGTTTGAACTTGTACGAGTCTGTGAATAGGTAAGGGCATTTATAACGGATCTTTAAATGTAATTACTGTTTTTCTTTGATTTCCTTACTTCCTTTAAGCTCTACCGTGCTTTGTTGTAAAGAAAACCACAAATTCCGCCAGTTCAAAAAGTAAAATGACATTATAAATATCAATCTTTTGTGAATTTAACGATATAATTTTTTATTATTTGTGGCGAAACAAATGAGAAACTGAACAATATGGTAGAGAAAATAAACCCAGCTACATTTAAGCAAATTTAAATTTCATCACAAAAAGATGTATGGAGTACTTTAAAATCATAAAGCGTTTAAGTTCATGTAAAAGGTGTCTCTAAATTTGCAAATACTCTTATTTATCAGCGATCAAATGACTTCCTTCAGACACTCAGGCGCAATAAAATAGTACATTAAATAAAGTCTATTTCATTATCGGCTTTCATAAATTTTACTTATGTATTCGTTTCCTAATAGGTTTACTTGTAAGTAAAGATAAGGAACATAGAGACATTATGGGCCATTGTTGATAATTAATAAAATGAAAATCAACCACCCTCCAAAAGATGGATGAAGAAAGGTTTCTCCCGGTACGCTTCAAGAAATCCACTGTAGACTGTATAGTTGTCAATGAGACATAAGTGTATATAGTTTTTCAACTTTGTTCAGATCATTATGATGACTGTTCCTCTAATAGAAGACGGTAAAACAATGAGCTTGTGGGATATCTGGTAGAACGTGAGTACATGAAAATTATAAACTGTGCAAACTAGTTATTTACCCTAATTGAAATTGCAAAACCGTGAGAAAAATATTTTAAGCACATAAACTGAGTGACAAATAGTTCTGAAGTAGGCTTTTCAATATGAAAACTGATGACAGATATTGTAGCAAGGCTAAGATTTAAAGGTTAAGTCTGTCTGCATTTATCTAATGTTTAGAACTTTACCCTCACCAAAATGATTCTCTAGTTAATCAACAATCTTGAAGGTCTATTGTTTAAAAAAAGGTTAAGTATTCCAATTGCATAAAAAATAGGTGATTTCTGGATATTATTTGCTTGGTAAGCTCAGAACGAAAAATGAAATCCGCTCAAGATGGCCTGGGCGTTTATATTATTACAAGTTTTCGATAATTAAGTGCCCATTATAACTTTTTATAAATGTTCATACGTTCTTACACGACAGCTAATAAAATGAAATTTAAAAATAGACACAATCATCGTGCAAACCCTTAGTCCTTATATCTCGAAAGCACTAGGATGCAGAAAGTCCATTTAATTTGTTTAAGGACTTGTTATCTAAACGTGCCTGAATTCTAGCGTTGGTTTTCACACTGTTTTGACGTTTGGAGTTATAGATACTAGGTTTAAGTCCAAGTATGAATATCAACGCTGGGTTGCACGAACGCCCAAATGACCTGAAACTAATGTGACGAAACACAAGTCCTGGCCTCCACTCTCATCTGCTATTGAAGAAGCGATCGAAGTAGACAACAGCAAGGCATCCGTTTGAGGAGCCGCATGGGGACAAAGATTAGTTTAGCGCTGAAGATTATAAGGAGAAAATGCAAACTCCTATGATTGATCATAAAATACCAAATCAATATTTGCACAAGATCAATTGTTGTTTTAGGAGATAAATCTACTAACTACTAATATTGTCTTTAAATGTCATTAGATCCATTCGCAATTTGGTTGGATGCAGTGGAAGATGTAACAAAAATTGGTGGTCCGAACTTAAATCACTAAGGACTTGAATAAACGTCACAGGCTCAAATATTGTGCAAAGCTTAGCTATTCAGTAATCAAAGCAAAGAAAGAAATACCAATAAAAACAACTAAGTAATATCCATATGAGGATGATATAGTTCAGATTTAACGTATTTGGCTTTTAACACACTCTGTAAACACTGGAAGCCGCATACACTAACAGCAAAAAGATGTCCAGTGATGGGAAGAAGAAACATGAAATCATCTTAAGACAACACAGGTAAATATATCAACCATAAAAAAGTACAAGTAAAAGGGTTTGAGAATGAATAACTAATGGTGAGAACGTATTGTATTTCCGTAACAAGAATGTTCTCACACTTATTTTTTGCCATGTTAACAAGATAATGAATCGTTGGTCTCGCACAAAATTTAATATCTGCTAACAGTTTAGATCATTGTAAACATTTATAATTAGTAGACTAGCAGTCAACCAGTCAATCACATAGAACCTATATGTATGTACATTGGCCCAAATTGTCATATCCCACTAGCACAGAGAGGTGAAATTTTCAAGCCGAATACCAGAATCCCAAAACTTTTAAGCGACAACAGTAATACGAAAGACTAAGGATCGAAAATACGAACCGAGAAGACAATACAAATTAGTGAAATAAAAAACGTAGTGAGGAATTCAGAAGTTCAGAATTTGGGGAAAGACAAATAATGGATGCATTTGCGCCATGACTAAATGTTTTAAGCCATGTCATTCAAAGTCTCTAAACATTGGTTACGATAATCACGCGGACCACAATCAGGTATTTTACACCTGTTAGCATGGTTCAGTCCAATTGTCAATGACTTCACAGACTCATTCCATGTTTTGGTTTGCCTAGCTTTCTTCCAATTTACTGCTACACCAGACAACTTTTCCCTTCGAGGAAGGTGGTGGTTGGGCATACGTAAAACATGTTTCAGCCACCTTATTTGGTGGAGACTGAATACCACATCAATCGATTTATCGTATTTTTCTAGTGCTCTATTCTTAACCCAGGGACTGCTTGTTGTATCCCCAAAATACACGGGCAATGCTTTCGAAGACACTATGATCGAATACCAGTAATCTTCGAATATCCTCTACTCTCAATTGTCATGTTTCGCGATCATAAAGTAGAACGGAGCGAACTCTCCGTTTGGTTGGAAGATGGATATCTGGCCTTTGCCACAAGTAACTAGAATGCAAACAACCGATAAAAATTATCGCCAGCAGTAGGAGAGATTGATGGAGTTAACAATTTTCAGATTAAAAAAGACTCGATTTAATTTCCACAAGTGGTGAAACTATTATTCATTATTATTCCTCGTCTACTATCGTCATCGGTCTTGCTATATACTGACGATGTCAAGATATGGAGAGCCATACAAAGTGGGGGTGATAGCTTAGAACTCCAAAACGACCTGGAGAATTTATCTGAATGGTCCCAAACCTGGCAATTGCCGATAAACACTTCCAAGTGTATTGTGATGCATATTGGCCACCAGGGTACAGATACATACACGATGAATAACACTGAGTTACCTATTGTTCAGGCACACAATGACCTAGGCGTCATCGTTAGCCAAGACTTAAAGACTACTGCACACTGTCGTGCAATAGCAGCCAAAGGTTTTAGAACTTTATGGTCAATACGTGGGGCTTTTAGTCATATCGACGCTAAAACGTTTTTGACTTTGTATACAGTGTTCGTGCGTCCTAAGCTTGAGTACTGCATACGAGCGGCTAGCCCCTATTTGAAAAAAGACAGTGAGTTTTTTAAAAGGGTTCAGAGAACAGCAACTAAGCTGATTCCCGGAATAGCGAAGCTCCCGTATGCTACTACACTGACCAAGCCAAACCTATTCCTGCTGTCATACC
This sequence comes from Schistosoma mansoni, assembly GCF_000237925.1. Classification (NCBI taxonomy): domain Eukaryota; kingdom Metazoa; phylum Platyhelminthes; class Trematoda; order Strigeidida; family Schistosomatidae; genus Schistosoma; species Schistosoma mansoni. The sequence goes on from NC_031497.1 coordinate 8,439,559, forward strand.
GAAGAACCAGAGGCCACTTGATTACAGATTTCAAATTGCTTAGTGATAAATTTGCACCTGATATGCCCCCATTTTTCTTGTCTTCCAAAACAGAAAATTTACGACGACACCCCAAAAAAGTTCACAAGCCCAGAACAAATTACGGCGAGACTATAATTTATGGACGACCTTTGAACGAATCTAAAGTGAACTTGAGAAATATTAGCCAACAAGGCAAGTTAGTATAGAGTAAAAATATATTATACAACACCAAAGAATTAGAGTGGATACACCTCTTTTACATGGTCCAAAAACTTGTCTAGGTTAAAAAGAGGTTCAAAGGTTTTAAAATCGTAATGCATAAGGTAGAGAAACTCATCCATATCGCTCCATAATACTCGGTCTCTGGAGCCACGATAAGGTCGCAAAAACCCCCTCAGCCTCGACCACATAGCTTCAATGTTGTTTGTATGTACTCCGGTTGTGTAAGTTTTCCATTTTTATTACGCATAAATCCCCACAATACTCATACTACTGAACAGCCGAAGCTTCAGTAACATCTGGAAATATTGCAGCCAATGTTACTGGTGCTTTTATTATACTGTTCGCAGCAAATATTATAATCCGCCTTAGTCTCAATCTGGATCAAGAGAGGAAAGTTCCTATACTACCAGACTTCTTCCTCTAACACGTATTACATCGAAAGATAACATCATCATGGCAGTCCAAACAAGGTCTACAAGCCAATTGATTACCTTAATTACAAATAAAGGAATTTCTTAGTGGTCCCATTTATCGTAGCCGCTTAATTGTCACGTCTTCTCTAAAATCCTTTGTGAATTGATTGTACATGCGCATCAAGTAATGAAACTGGAGCTGTGACCTTGAAACCCCACAAACGCTTCTGATTGACTCATCCATAAATTATAGTTCCGCCCAAATTACTTGTCAGTTGACTATCGACTTTCCCATCGAATCATCAACGAGTGGAATTCATTACCTCAGTAGGTGGTTGAGGCTCCATCTATCGACTCTTTCAAAAGAAAGTTGAGTCAACTGAGAGACTATCATTGCCAGGATTAAAACAGGCCATCAAGCTTCCTGTCCTTTCCGAACTGAAACTGATCTTTGTGCAACTATAAAGTGACTTCAAGAGTGTCCACCTAGTAACTAGGACTAAATGAGGATTTATAACCAGTGTGAGGAATTAGGATAACCATTTTCAGTCGATATTAAGGTAAGGAATTATATTTAGGGTTTTCATCACGAACTGACATCAAAAACTGACACCAAAACGCTATTTAGCCAAATGGGTAAATGAATTTCGAAACATAAGACCTGCAGTCATAAATCTGATTGGTTCGTCTACAAATCAAAGTCTTGTCCATATGACAAGTTAAACATAGGACATGCACAAAGTGTGACAAGTCAAACGGATTTGTAGAAATTATTTTGCGGAATAAAGTAGTTAATTATGAACTTGAAAATTGTGCAATCAGTACTTTCCGCGAATCCCAGCAGGACTAAGTCTTGGTTTCGCTCAAGAGATATAATTACACGCAAAGACTATATATAAATGCAAAACGAAACAATAAAACCCCAAGATGACATGTATTCAGAAATAAAAGTTACATTCCAACCTATAAATGAGTTTACCTGACCCAGAAATTATGATTATAACTGTCAATTACTGTTGAAAAAACTCCAGTGGCGGCAGCTACGACAGTCTAAAATCCAAATCAGTAACCTTGAATTTTAGAAAGTGTGCAAGCACACTAAGGGACAAATCGAAAGATAAAGCAATGTTCAATTTATATTGGTCATTTGGTGGAAAGAATGGAATAAACAATGTTCATGAGTCTAAATTTGTCTGTGAAATTTCGTTTGAATCATTTGGTATATGTCTTTATTCGAATAAAGTCTACACTTGCCAGGGATAAAGATGAGATTTCAAGCAGTCTATTGATTCACTCAGTGTTATTGTATAAAACTTTACATTCACGACGAATCACATTTCAGTGACGACATTTATGTCGGATCTTATTCCCCTCGCTAAAACACTTAGTCTAAATATTTCATTTCGAAGACTACGAGTGTTTATGTAGTACAATTGTATTATGATGATCACCAGTCCTATCTATACAGATCTTCGAAGCGTCAGTTTTCAAGATCTCGTCACTCGATGACGGTAAACCTTGGAAAAGAACCGACAATATTTCATTCAAGTTTATAATTGTGTCGGAGCACCTCTCAGCTTTATTCGAGCCCCATGTGACAAGTCTCATTGCATGTGAATATTGGGGTCACGACGTTTCTGTGAGTGGTTTAATGTAAAGTCCTTGTTCCCCTTACATTCATTTACTAACTTTAAGATCATCCTTGATTGGGTCTCTCACTAAATTCATTTATCATGGCAACATGTACTTCTAGGGCATCTTCTGATGTATTACTTTTCCTGATAGCAGACTCCACGAACTTTAGATCAAGCACATGCCATTTAGTAGGCTCGATGTCTTTCAACTCATTTATATCCTAAATAAACAAACTGAAAAGTAGATTTAGCTTCTTTAAAAGTTTTGTCTGTGGCGTGCAACTGTCCCGTTAATGTTTCCTTCCTAATCCAGTAACTACAAGATTCCCACCGTTTTTCCTTTGTAATGAACCCATTCTTTTGAGATATCTGATTTGTCTGACAGAGTTTCTCTCTCTTTACATCGTATGGTTGAAATCATCCTGGTCAACCGCGTTTACCAGAAATGCACTTTCGACGAGTGGCATTCTCTTTGTCTTGATAGTATGCGCGTGTATGTAGTCTGGAATGACACTTCTCACACAATGGACGTGTCGAAAGTGGAATTCTCGACCCTCATTGAGAGCTTAGCTAACAGCGCTAGCCATCAAGCTCATAAACATTTATTCTTCATGTTTTAAACTCATTAAAGGCGGACTGTATTTTCATCAATTGTTGTGCATCATTCTATGTTATACAGCTGTCATGCTGCATACCACCTCTGATAGGAAAAACGTACAGAAAGGGACCATAATAGTCAATGCAGGCAAAACTTTTAACCAGCATTGTGTGGATTAGACATGAACAAGTTCAAAAGATGAATCACAAAAAGTGTAAAGTGGAAATCTTAACTAGAGTGTTTATACAGGGAGTTTGGTTGCAGAAGACGATCCAATAAATCAATGTTAGTCCGAATATGCAAAACAGCTTCTGTATAGTCTTCAAGCTGTTCTAAGTCGCTTGGGTTTTGTGATAATGTAAACATCCTAGTTTTGCGCTAAATTGAACCTTTAATCTAACGAAATTGTACAAAAAATACACAAGATATTTCTGAAGCATACCCCTGTCTGTACGGCTAAACTTTTATCCAGCACAGAATAGCATCCTTCAGAATGACTTTTAGATAACTCTTTGAGGTCATCGAGATCCGCAGATCACCAACGTATAAGATCTGTATCGAACGGTTGAAGGCCCACTTGAGCTAGACGACGATGGTGCGACCTATCAGCTAACGTTGTATTCCCACCTCACGATTAGTACCAAACGTGGATTACTCTTCGGACGTATCCAGTTACTATGGCTGCTTTGATGATCCTACAACGCGAACGGCGTTATAACATAAATATTTTAGTCAGGGTAGGTACAAGAACAGATTGAGACCACCACCTCATAGGCCAGTTCACGATATGTAGTTGGCTGATGCACGTTGGTTGACCTTAGCCTTTGTTCACTGAACCTTTCTTATGATATACAACTTATATTTGAAACAAAGGCTCGTTGTTTTGATTCCAAACCCCGAATGTGACCGTTCCCAAATAAATGTCTTCATAGTTCTCCCTAACATATAAGTTTAGACTAGGTTAACAATATGAGTTGGCTCGTTCGAGGTTTCTTGGACGCTAGGTGTTCCGAACATCCATTAGGTCTCTTGATTTCAGCAATGTCATGGGGTTCTTATATTGTTCAATTGTGCTCATCCTACCAAATCATTTTAAACTAAATAATAGCACAACTTTTGGTCTTTTTAATCACAATCTTTTCTGAACTTTTGCCTATAGAGTAACTAAGGGTCAATTATTCAATAATAATGTGATTATTATTATTCACTGCTATAAACTTTAGTGGGCACAAATATCAAATTCCTTCATTCTTCTTCTGGTATGTAAATGTTTTTAATGTAAGTGTTCCCGCTTGTAGATGAACATCAATTTCGTATCGTTCCCTCAGGTAGTTCATTCAAAACATCGTTAAAGCTTAGTTCTGGTTGTTTGGCTAAATCTTATTGAATCACAACTTTTTTGAAGCTTATATTAACCAAATTACTACTTTCAACCTATAGTTTGCAATCTATTCTAGACCTCAAGCTATTAACTTCTACTTTGTTTTATCAGACTGTCTTATTCTCACGCTTATATTATTTCTAACTGCTGTTAGTCGCGTCCAATAATAAATGTAGGTGCGTGTTTTGTGTTTACTGAGCAAACAGCCGACTTTTTCTCTCGTTTCTTTTCGCCTTCATATTCTCTCACATACTGCTTCTCGCACCTTATGGCTAGACGCGAACTTACTGAAAGATGAACGTTACAGACTTTCAAGGTTTGATCACTCTACAATTATTCAGTAAACGTTTCAATGTTTATTATTTTAGATATCCGACTATTTCGTTATTCTCATATTCTCTCTGACTGTCATGATCCATTTTAATTAATAACTCCATTTCGCAGGTTACCTTGCTGCAACACAAAATTCGGATTTAGAAAACATTTTTACGGAGATTAAAGTTTGAGGGACATTCACAAAGTACAAACCTATCAATGAAAATTACGAGCATCTGTAACTTAAACATAATAACGGTTGTTTCCAGAAGTTGATAGGTGTACAGAAATGTATGAAAATTGAACGTGGGTACAAACGGGTGAAAGCAGAAGCTCCAAGATTATAAACTCTAGAAAACGGTTACTATTATTATTAGTATGATACTGCTTTTTGGCGATTCACAACACTTACTACTCTGCTTACTCTAATGACAGGAATTCGCATGTGCTTATTGAACATCATAGTCTCCTCCGCTCACTACGTCTTCCCATAAAATTCAACTTGCAGAAATATAGATTTTATCCGTAACTATTTTACGTTGGTGAACTAAATACATAATACGCACCGAGTAACATCTAAAAAGCTTTGTTAAGTTTTGCGAACCAGTACGTATGTGGAGGGTTTGAGCGCAAGAAAATGAGATGAAGTTTCTTCGTCTCACAGAATTAGTTTTTCTTAATTCACAAAGGATTTCGCAAGGTACTGATTGGGTTATATTGAAATGCTAGAAAAAAGGGTACCCGGAGACATAATGCATAACAGTCTTGTTCCTCATTTCTCAATGTTGTGCAGGTTACAAATGTATCTCTGAAAGAAATGTTAACAAATTGCCTTCGGGTAAAGCAGTTGTCAAAGATGGTCGGAAAAATCAAGAGATGCCGGTTAATAACAGTAAGGTTGACCGTAGTGCTCGTTTTTAAGAACGCATCTTGGGATCCATCTTTGTCGGTATTTTTCTACTTTCATCAATATTTTAGTACTTCGATTAATCAGCTTCGATTCCTTGAGATTCAACGTAAGTCACTTTTATAGACATAAACTATGCAGTGAAGCCAGTTGAATGACGGCATCAACTGACTGGGCCAGAGTACTGTTAGATCTGTTTGAGTTTATGGCGTCTTTATTAATGATCCTGTAGTAGGTTGAATCGGGTTTTGTGAATTGCCCTGGAAATCGCCGACATTTAATAGCAATAAACAGTCTCAGATTCCATGAATTCAACGTCAGCAATCACATTACTACGAATACAATCTAGACTGCATGTTCGTGCGTTTATACATGGTGATGCACTCTGACTAGTAAAAAGGCCAGGCCATTCCAACTTGGTGCCTTCTTTTGCCCTGAAAGTCACACGTTAGGATGGCCCTATTATTTGTACTACAATTAGGCTTTATAAGCGATTCGCACTTGAATTTGTTGCTGCTATTTATGTTTGAGATACATATGTAATAAAGTTACCTATAACGGGTTCGAACCTTGTGCTATCTACTTCTAGCTAACCTTAAGCCTAATTTTGCCTCACTGCCGATTAATTTCTACTACTTTCCTTTCTAGAAGTAAATGAGTTTTCTGTGCCTGAAAGGTTATCGACCCATTTTTCCTATTTTCCAGGTTTCTTGTGTACACTGCTTCACACTCTTCTCTAAGACTTAAAGTACCTATAGGCCAGACGTAGAGCTCTAGGTTTAACAGCCATCACCTATTTTTGTCGTCATTTCTGATCCAAACACAAGATATCAGTGTTCTTTAACGCCACAGATGATGAGTTCTAGTCAACCTATTCTTCCGTTTTTAAAAAATTTGTTTTACGCCTCTAATTTAGCTATTGATTAGCTGACATGTTCATGGTAATAGTACTAATCTTAAGAGTAGGTGTCCGGGCAACTTCTAAAGTCTCTTGAATTGATATGACCAAAAACATGCAGTAGTCTGAAATATTTAAAAAAAGCTTTCAGCTCCTTTCCTTGCTGGTACAGTGCTTTTCAAAAGAAATAAGGGGAAAAGCATTAACTAGTTGATTGTGTTCGGAAGTGCATACGTTCAAACGCGGAATATTAGTGAGCGTACAAGGCTTTGTAGCTCATCCTAGAAAAACAAAGTATTCATCAATAAGAAGCTGATGTTCGACAATATCCAGTATGGGCACTTTGGTTGACTGTTTCGTAAGATATTTTCAGATATCCTTTGTTGCCGCAAATCAGTTTTTGACCGATTTCTTCAATCCCCAGACGTTTCGCTGCCTAAGTTAGTGACCACTTGTGAGATAACTGGCAATGGAATGCCATCAGTCTGTTCAAAATGTACTAAAGTAGCTATGAAGGGGTTGGTGTTGAAATACAAAAAAGAAAATCAGGAACGCAAGTAAAGTAACGCATCGAAAATGGTATGCACCTGATATGTCAGAAATATATAATTATTGATGTATAAAGCAATTATCATTTTGAGCAATCACTTAGGAATAGTGGCACTGAGATAAGCCTTTATCCAGTAACGAATGCTAACACATATTCTTCTTACAGTCTTTGGGTACCAAGCAATTGAACCGGTTCATATGAGGTGGAGCCAATCTTAAAATCAATAAGAATAAGAAAACAAACCTTTTAAAATTAATTAACATCATACAAGATCAATGAAGTAGATAACTTATATGAGTATCGAATACTTTACTTCTCAGTTAGACGAAGGCCAACTCTAAGTCTGACAACTAAAGGCGTCAACATAAGCAAAGAAAATTTACGTTTCAACTTAGTTTATACATGTGGGTGAAAAAAACACCATAATGGTTGCTGTTTCTAAAGGACAACATGTAGATGAATACCAGGTCTACGTAAAGTGATTATCGGTCGACGAAATCATGCATTTTAGTATAAACAAGGAATCAACGTAACGCGGAATTTCAAGATTTATTGACGCAACTAAAGGCCTATATTGAATTGATACAAAATAAAACTTTACACAAAATGATGTTGAACTGATCAAAAACGGATTATTGAATTACTAACTGACCTCGGTTTGTGGTCTTCATGTTAATACCACAAGTGAAAGGTTAGGTTTATATTTTTTCAAACTACCTCCTTTCACACATCATGTTCGATGTTCAACGATAATCTCAAGGATGAATAATCCCATCTGACCAATTCTATGTGCGTTTATCGATTTATCTGTTCATGTGGAGTCAGTTATATAGGCTGTTCAATTCGCATTTTATCCGAAAGGATCCGATAACATTACCTCACTTGGCTGAAAAAAGATGGAAATGGCCCAATGAAGAGCTCAATAATCTAACACTTTGTGAACACAGGTCATATATTCAACGATAATTTTAGGTTCAAAGTCATCTACAAAGTAAGTAGAAAGCTGTTAAAGGCAGCCATATTCCATCTTAGCATTGCCGAAGCACCAGCTATATACCCAGGGATCCCGACATTGTAATCTTAACACTCTAAGCCTTTCTTTACCTATCTTCATGGTAAATATTCAAGTTCTCAGCAAAGTTATTATCAGTTTCCTTTGTAGTTGGTGTCGAGTTGCTGTTGACTATGATCACAACTACAGGAAAACTACGTGCCATTTTCTAGGTTGGACCCCTCTGAAGGTTAAATATCAGAAGGCATTGAAGGTTGTAGTAAGATGTATTTGTTGGCGATCTCGTGGTATCGAAATAATACCGAGATTGTGCCGAAATCCATAAGCGAGACTACTGAGTGTACCAGAGTTTGTGCAAGGTCATTAACGACGGAAAAGTGTTTTTTGGGACACTTAAACAAACAGGTACAGTAGAACATACACTGGTACAGTTGGTTATAATAATAATTGTTTCCATCATGCTAATCGCGTTCTCTTCATAAAAGTAGGTCACTACACCTTAATAAAAATAACGTCTTGAAGGCTTTGTTTATTCTGCCTGACTGTTACCATGTTTAGCAGAATTTTATTATTACTTTTATTGTAATTATTATTATTATTATTTCAAAAGATAAGTATACATTTGTGATTGCATAGCTGTGAAAATGGATTCTCCGGAAAGGAGACTCTTCCCTGAACCAATCTTTCTTACTTTATGTGGATAAATTCTAGATCTTTTCTGTGATATGATTGACATGCCACATGAGTCTTCTACAATATTTCATGGTCAGTTAAGTCAGCTAAGAACTATAAAATCTAAAATCATAGTCTCGTAATGTTATCATACTTGACTTCCTGAATATATTTTTATGGAAAATTTTAATACTACTGATGATTCACTTTTTCGTGTGGAGTACAACCAAAAAATAGTTGAAAGTCGTATTTCGTAAACATGTATATAGAATTTACCATGTCATCGATAAAACACATTGGTGAGAGACATGTCTTATTATCTTATCTACAGAACATAGAAATATGAGCTTCAAATGGTGATGAATGTTGAACTCATAGTGAATAAGACTATTATCAAAAGAGTCTCTCCATTTCTGAAGTAGCACTTGATTCAGTCATGATTTTAATGGTTATTACTTGCCACGTAGAGCTTATGTTTAGTAAGAGTATTCACCATGTGAAAACAAGTATTTCTTCAGACTATCTATATCTTAAAACAATTAGAAATTTCATTTGAATCATGAAGTAATGTAAGTAAGAACACCATTGTAAATCTGGAAGCATTGGACATCCGTTTCTTCCTAGTATGGGACTCCCAAGCAGTGAGCATTCACTACTCAGCACTCGGGAATCGAACCCAGGACCTTCATTCCCGCGCACGAACTTTTAATATCCAGGCCACTGAGCCGGCATTCATCAGTGCTAATCTCTAGCTTCAATAGATTCAGGTTTTCAATGATGGTCTGACTTAGTTCGGCTCATGAATACAATGAAACTCAACAATCTCTAAGACCCTTTACTGACAATTAAAACTTGTCTAACTCTAATCAAATTCCTCCGGAAAGTTTGAAATTGAGAAAAGATACTCAAATGGTAATCTCTGGTTCTTATCACTTTTACAAATAGTGCTAATCATATAATTATTGAGGTAAAAAAGTAAACAACCAAAATCGTCCGATAAACCTATTTAAGATATATTCAATTATCTTTACAAATAATTTGTCGTTAAGATTGTCATATGATTATTGCAAAAGCTTAAATGATGTAAATATAGTATTTTTAGACATTTGAAAATAGATACAAATTTAATTACGAACAAACAGTAAGGAATTTTCATCTTAACGTACATATAAAAACCATTTATTAAACAAAAAGAATGTCTTTAGATACTTTCAATACATCTGTGCCTAATATGAATAAACTATCTCCGTAGAAATGTTCAATATACGTGAAAACTATAAAGTATACTGTAGGATTTCTTCGAGTTTACATTAGTCTAGTTACTGTCATTTTTAATGTATTCAGTAATATGACAGCATTATATTTATTTCCAAAACATAAACTATTGTGAGAAGAGAGGAGAAGGGGAGTATAATACATTATACTTTGATATGTTACAAGATTTATATTTCAAGTTAATTCAGTTAGAACTGATATTATAACAAACTTTAGTAATTAATATGGCTTACATTTAATACAAAGTTCAATACATATTGTTAATCGTATTGTCAATATTATGATAATTTATTATTTTGAATAATTTTCGCCACATAGTTCCTAATCAAAATTTACTAGTCATGAGCAAATTAAGATTTTGAAAACTATCTATCAACTTATATTACTACATTTTAAATTTGCATATCAAAATGAATTGAACAAATTAAATGGTGAAGATAACTAAAATAATATTATTATCAGAGATATGAAGAAAGACTAAATATAAATGAATACATTTGAATTGGAAGCAATACTTACTTACTTACTTACTTACTTACTTGCTTACTTACTTACTTACTTACTTACTTACTTACTTACTTACTTACTTACTTACTTACTTACTTACTTACTTACTTACCTACTTACTTACCCCTGTTACCCCTCGTCGAGGAGCATAGGCCGCCCACCAGCATTCTTCATCCAACCCTGACCTGGGCAATTCTTTCCAGTTATTATTCATCCTTATCATATCTGCTTCTATTTCCCGGCGTAATGTGTTCTTTGGCCTTCCTCTTTTCCGTTTCCCTTCCGGATTCCAAGTTAGGGTTTGCCTCGTGATGCAGTTTGGTGATTTCGTTCATGTATATCCTATCCACTTTCAACGTCTTTTCCTAATTTCCTCTTCAGCTGGAAGCTGGCTTGTTCTCTCCCATAAAACGCTGTTGCTGACAGTATCCGGTCAGTGAATGTTGAGTATTTAGCGCAGGCAAATGTTTATAAATACTTGTACCTTCTTGACGATGGATGTAGTAATTCTTCACGTTTCAGCTCTGTACGTACAGTAGGACTGTCTTGACGCTCGTATTGAAGATTCTCACTTTGAAACTAGTTGACAGTTGTTTTGAGTTCCATATGTTTTTCAATTGTAGAAATGCTGACCTTGCTTTGCCAATCCTTACCTTTACATCTGCATCCGATCCTCCTTGTTTATCAATGATGCTTCCCAGGTACGTGAATGTTTCCACCTCTTCCAGAGTTTCGCCATGAAGTGTGATTAGGTAATTGGTAACATATTTACGAAATAAAGTATTAAGAAATACTATTATAAAACTGGTGGTCTAAAAGAAAATAATGAATGAATGAAACTGAGCAACTGTAATCAATGTTGTTCCATATTACCTGACTGGTAATTATAGTCGTATTTGATTTTCTCATACTTATTCGTTGTACAGTACAGCTGATTTATAATTTATTGTGTTACTCTAGTAAGAACCATATTGTTCTTTTAAACTATTTATGTAGAATCATTAAACTAAGCGGCTAGATTTAAGTTAGTTGATTTCGGTCACAAATAAATTATGACAAGCATTACTTTTGGGGTTATCAACAAAAGGAACTGGCAAGATGCGTTCAGATGACAGAATAATACATTCATAAAATAAGTAAAGTTGTTTATTTGAATGTTTAAAAGTGACTAACAGAGAGCTTTGATTGATTTTTTTCATAACACCAGTGCTTAACGTGAATTTATATCTAAATTGATAACTCATTATTGAAGTTTCAAATATGCCTGAGAGATCAGCTTATTTTCAGTAGCTGATGAACAGTTGTTTAAAATTCATATAAATTTCAGTCAACAAAGAAAAATGAATTCCACCAGGGTATCGAAAATGCTTTTCTAGTGATTGCTTCTCGTTTACATTCAGTGTTGATTTTGATGTTTTTAGGCTGAAAAGCATCATACGAACACTCTTGATCTTGGTTTAGCAGTATTTAAGACTCATCAAGAAGTCATACTAGAATATTGATGAAATTAACTTTCTCTATGAGATGTAAACCTGCACCATCCAGCTTCACAATCTATGGTCTTTTCAGTCCTCTTGTAGGACTGAAATATTTGCTGTAATTGGTCATCATATTGCAGATAATGTCTTCAGTACTGATAAAGTTTTATCGGTTGCCACCGAATAACAAAACGGTCAGATACTACCCAGCTGTAACATGTAGTTGGATTAGGCTCTACAGATTTTAAACTTATCTGGTGCCAGTCTCCTAGGTATAGCAAACACAAGTACGCATTCAGTTTTGATCGTATGACTTACTTTAATTTACATTTGGAAGGCTGAGGGTTAGGTTTAGTTAGGCTTAGAAGTTTCACGAATATATCCCTAAATTCTTCAGTTGTAACTGACGAAGTTTGTATCACATCAAGAGCAGTGAAGTGAAATCATTTTCCTTTTGTGTAACTCTAAGTTTTTTTCAGTGTCAAATGTCGTCTTTTAGTATCGACTAGAAATTCATATCTCTCTAAAAAGTCCATTCCCAGTATTGCCAAATCTAAACCGACTACGGTGAAAACCCAGGGGAATCGCCTCCTAAACTCCAAGTCTAGCGTCAAAGATTTCTTCCCGAACGACAATCGGACTTCCCAGACCAAATAAGTCGGATAACGCCAGACCACCCTATGGGGGTGAGAAATCTAGTAACCGGAGGAGGATTTATGACATTGATTAAATTTATGAAGAATTCATTCCGTCACCTTTACAAGAAACAGGTAAGTGTTAATCCAGCCTTTCTATCAACCTGGATGGATTTGTGCCTGTATAGGGCACCCAAAACACGTGTAGTCGGACAGGTTCAGACAGAATAGTGGATTACTTATTGAGTAGCCATCGTCTATCCACTGCTATGCCCATCAGCACGCGTTCTTTAAGTACAAGGTTATACGCACAGTATGCACATATGCTAATAACAGACTGGTCAATTGCAATCCTAAACATCAATTGGAAGATTCCGACAACCAATACCAAATGAATTTAACAACCTTACTGTTCGTGACTCATGCCCAATGAGAAAACTACAACAAAAACAAAAACAACAACAACTAGTACCACTACTGATACCACCACTGCCACCTCAGTTTCACCTCGTATGGGTTAGACAGTTATTATAATTCATCTGAGTTCACATAAGAATAAAAGATAGACTCGAAATTCTGCTTGCTCGATCCTCTAATGAAAACAAGATCAATATTAATACTTACAAAGATTTTTATACATAAAGCCATCTTAGAATGGCCTATATACGAATTTCCATAGCTGGGTTCAACTAAGCGGAAAGAAAAACGTTTTTCACTTTCTATTCTTCAGATGAAATCATAATCTTTCCTTTTGATTGTACAGCTTCAGTAAACAATATAATCGAAAAGAAAACTTTTTTCGGATTATCTTTGTTTCTTCAAAAAGAAGTGTTTTATCAATTTACACGTGTTTTTTCATCATTTATTGTATTGAGATTGGTTTATTTTTTATGTGAATAGATTAGAAAATGTTGTTGATTAAATCTGTCAAATTACATAAAATCAACATAAAGGGTTTTGTGGAGATTTTAGTAATTTTATAGAGTTGAGATCATGAGTCAACTGAAGCTAGACCACCATGGAAAAGCTGGAAGCACTGCTTTGAGGCCGTTTCCTATAATAGGACGAAACGACCGTTCAGTGCTTCCAAGTTTTCCATGGTGGTCTAGCTTCAATTGACTCATGATCTCAGCTCTATAAAATTACATAAAATTAACTTAATAAAAAAAATAAGATTCAACGTGTAAAATAACATTAGAATAAGTTTAATACTCTACTCAATATAAATATGAAAGTTTCAGGCTATTCAATGGAACAACTTCCTTACCTTGTTTTCATTATAATCGTTAAGCTTTTGTATCCAACTGAATGTAATCCATTTCAAATGAGATATACATGAAAATAATCACTTGAAATAAGATTTTTTTAAAATTCTAACAATATACATTACTAATAAATTTAAAAATAAAACTCTTGTTTAAATGTAGTAATCTGAGTAGGTAATTCAATCTTCAAATGTTTCTCTCTTCATTCTTATTTATAACATAAACGAATTTTATGTACAAAAATATATAGTAGAGCATTATTTCTATGTTACTTAGAATGTAATCAACTAAACACATTGATGAATAATATAATTAATCTAATAGCATGTCACATCAGCAATTAACTTAAGCTTTACGTGAAGCTATAAAACTTATTCGTGGATAAGTGAAACATTGCTAAGGCTAGTTGTATATTATTTTAATTAAAAACTATCTGTTCAAATTCACAAAATCTTATAGTCTTAGTGTGGTGTATGCTATTGATATCGACTGATATTAGTAATATATATCATTAATAGAAAGTGAAATGACTGGAGGCAGAAGGTTAAGAAGATGGAAGAACTAGAACAGAGAAAGATTGGTGTGGAAACGAAGGAATAATCAAGTCTGAGAGAATTGACTGACATTTTGCAAATGAAGAATTTATTGTACGGTTCTCAGATTTTATCAAGATATCCTGTAATTCTGTATCCAAATACATTTGGTTGTTTCCACTTCTGTGTTCTCTTTCACCACATTAGTATTTAATATCAGTATTTATTGATGAGTATAGTTTTATGATTGTTCTTTGTGACTGATTATTCACACGAGTGTTTATGGATTATAGATATTTAGTGTCCGATGTAAACCTTGATTATTTTTAACAAAATGTAATTCTATATAGTTGAAATCAGGAGTCAATTGAAGCTAGACCACCATGGAAGTCTCAAAAGCACTGAACGGCTGTTTCATCCTATTGTGGGACTCCTCAGCAGTGCGCATCCGTGATCGAAACCAGGACCTATCGGTCTTGCGCGCGAACGTTTAACCTCTAGACCACTGAGCCGGTGTCCAACAGTGTTAATGTCTAACTTCAAACAATCTACGAAGTTGAGCAATCATTCACCTATGTCTTCAGTGAGTTGATATCTCCCAACAGACCTGACTGAACTCCACTGGTTACTGCTTCTCCCTAGAACTCCAGGAAATACCTCATGGAGCCAGTCACTAGTGAGCATATGATGTAAATGTAATTCTGAATTATGTGAATATTTAGAAACCGGTTAAATATTTGTCGGGAGATTTCTCTTTTTGAATTAATACCAACTTTAAGTCCATTCTTAAGTTACACTTAACAGTTTGAGATTTAAGCTAATTGGCTTTTTATGACAATTTTTTCGATACATTTGACTGAAAACTTAACCAGCTCCATGAAAATATTGACCAGCGGATGAATATTAGTCGACAATCGACAATCTAATTCATACAGTTTCAAAGTGGGTATCATTTTACGTTTAGGGTCATTTCAAATAATTTCACCAAATATATAATGTAAGGTGATTGTTTCATTTTCAAAATTTTTATCAGTTTGCTAATTATACCTTTGTCTTTTGTATCTCATTCTTTGATTAAAGTAATCTATTTCTGACTACGGATTTCATTTGAAGTTATATACTTGGTTTCAGAATACAATTAATTTGTTTTATTTTTAAAATCACTTCAATATTACATTACAAAAATTTGGTTTAATATTATATCGACAAGTAGTCACAAGAAATATAAGTTTTATTTAGAAAGCCATTATAGTAAAACCATTAAATCCAAGAAGCCGAATGACCCCATATTCTAGAAAATTCGTGATATGCTAACTAGTGATTAACTTGGAGAGGTGATTCTCTAAGCTCAAATGAGAATCCATTGCTAGCCGAGTTTGACAAATGTTAAATCTTGAGACAAATATCACTAACGGCAACCAATAATGGTTGTGCAGTATCACAAAGTGAATGAAGTTAAATATATAAACTAGTTGTTATCAAATTAATAGTCCGAAGAATAATCGCTCGCCCTAGAACTGTAGGTCCTAAGTGGGATTCTTTAAAGGTTGTTGTATGATAAATGTTGAGAAGTCCTATACTCAAAAAACAACTTTATATTACTTCTTAGCTTTCAGTAGTTGTCTAACTAAAGTCATTCCTTGATGTAGAACTACAAAATTATGATAGTTTTCTTGTAAACTTACAAATTACCAGAAAAAAGGATTATTGTTAGAATACCCCTCTTAGATCATTTTCCTAGTTATTAGATATTAAAGCACAAAGACTTTGTTTTTGTTTTCCAACCATTCTAAAGTGGATTAGCATTTAATCAGAGAATGATAGTTCTATCTCTACCAGTAATAATTATGATATACCTTTGATATCTAAAATAAATGAAACTTGAAACTTATGTATGAATTTTATACCAAATTATTGTTCAGAATAGCATTGCAAAGATAATTTCTTGAATAAATTGAAATAAGAAACATCACTTTATGAATTCATCTTCATCTCGCTTTTATCTAAAGCATGAAAATGCTACATTTGGAGTAGAATATTGAGGTTATATTTGAAATACTTGAAGAAAGATGTATAATATATAAAACCACTGATTATCAAGTCAGAATTTTGTTTATTTATTTAAACACATAAATATTGGTACAAAGGGGGAACCAGATACATATACGCCCCACAAATCTCATTTCATTTGTGTGAGGGCTGAGATACTGCACAGGTGCCCAAACTGAAGCAGGTGGTTTTCTTAGGTGGCCACACTCGGAGCCTTTAACCTAAAGATAAGATCCACAAGGTGGTGGAGCATCGTAAGGAGATGGAGTCCCATGATAGCCGGTGACCAACGATTGATTCATACGCCACTTGTTCTCTCAGGATACTGGATCCTATGTGCATCATTGGTTTGGAATCAGGATTTTCCAACTCCCCTAGGTGAACTTTCCGTGTCCACTAACCCGGTTAAAGCACCAGACATTCGCTTTTCGTCTGGTAGAGGCTATATACGCGTGGCCATGTGAGAGCATTTCGAGAAGGAGAGCTGACTCTCCCCACTCTCGGCTGTACCAGGGCATTCGGTGAAGTGTAAAACATGTACATTATTTACAAAAAAGATCTATTTTAAAGTCGTGTTGTTAATTAAAACACCATTGAAAATAAAATTAATTAATGACATACAATATAATTTTATGTAGAATAGTTACTATCTGAGTTACTATATGTTGTCTGATTGTTTGGAATAAGCAAAATTGGAAAATAGTCTATCGGTTAGATTTCATCTTTAAAAACTGGTTTCAAAAAGCAACTCAACAATTTTCTTAAATTGTCAAATAAATTTTGTTGATTACAGAGTTTTCACTGTTAATAATGAAAGTTACTCTCTGTATGAAACTATTTAACCATTTCCGTTTAGAATAAAGCTTACATATATATGTATATATATATATATATATATATATATATATATATATATATATATATATATCAACTTTGATACACAGATACACTGCTAACTTCATGAATAAAGAAGAACCAATCATATTAATGTCCTATATCTGTTTTCTTTTCTATATTCTGTACCCAGTGTATTTTTATTGGTTTTTATTTATTTTATGGCAAAGTCATTCTATTGGTCAAAAGTATCTTATTACATATAGATGGAAATATTCCCTAACTTGATATGTTGTTCCATGTAAATTGCATTCTGCTGTTCTGGTTTGTTTGATGTTTTTTTATCAAATATTAATATACACGTAAAAATAATTGGATGTTTGCATATGTTTCTATGCAAATAGTCAATTTTAGACAAAATAAAAAAAGAAAAATGTGTAGAGACAAAGAAAAAAAAGAATCAAAAACACTAACAACAACAACAATAATGATATTTCAAACGGAAGCTAATTTATCTATGAAAGAAAAACTATGGTCTAAAAATAGTTTGTTTCAATAGTTATAATTAGAAATTACTTATCTTGTAGACAGTTCTATCTCTTATTTTACTTTTCATAGCAATGAGAATACTCCAAATGAAGTATGGGCTAACATAGAGACAAAGGAAGCAAGAAAGTAGAAATATTGAAACTATCTTCTTTGAATGTAATAAGATAGAATTAAAAAATATATTTATATATATAAACAAAGGAAGTAGAAATAGTCACTTATAACTATTATACATATATACGTATATCTAAAGTGTTAACTTTAAAGTAGTTTATGATTTCGTACTTTCTTCTACAGTACACTCTTTCTGTAGACATCGTTTGTCAATGTTTATACAACCGTATATACATATATATCTATGCATCGACATAAGTAAATACATTCACACTCATGGTTTAATGTATCATTTCTCAAGAGTATTCTTTTTTGTACAATTTTCCATCCGTAATAAACTTAAAATGTAGACTTATAAACTTTAAATTAGATATAGTATCAGGAAGTGAATAGTATTGTGAACGATAGATAATTCCTTATTACATTTGATCAAGTATATGGTTTTCAGATAAATGAACTTACATAATTTTATCTATTTCGTGTTCGTATCATGTTTTATACAAGTAATGTAATTTACAATATTGTTTATTTGACTTTTGGAAAATATAATAACATCTTTTCTTCTAGTTCTTTCAAGTTGGTAATCAACTAGAAATCAATACTTCTAGGTATACAGCCAAAATTGAAAATTCGTCTAGTTATATGAGTTACATTTGTAGACCATCAACGTTGATGATCTATGTCGGATGCTTGGAGGCCTACTCCAGTTAGACGGGAACGGTGTAACGAACAAACTAACTTCGAAGTCACACCTCGCGATCGGCACCTTACGTGGATCGCCTCATCGACGTATCAAGGGACCATGGATGCTATGAAGACTGTACAAAACAAAGGACGTTATTAGAGGAATATATTAGTTAAAGTAGATACAAACGAAAGTAGAACCACTGCCGCATGGGCCGGTCCATGGCGTATGATTAACTGATGCACTTTGATTGTGTTTGACCTTGACGGGGATCAATGATCTGTTCGATACTTAGTGATCCAACTGCCGGATGATTTGACTAGGGTTCAGTGACATTTCACTGGCCCTACACATTGTTTGACAAATTATTAAAGTGATCATTTTCCTGAAACTTCAATCATTGAACGATACTGATTCAGTACATTTGGATGAATATTGTGTATAAATATACGAAATGCAATCAGAAATGAAACAGATTTGGTTAAATGCAAATTTTAGTAAATACCATGTTCATCGTGTTTAAGTTCACTGAAAGAGACTTTTCGAAGCATTTAAATTCATAGTAATGAAAGAAATTTGAAGTGTTACATAAATTATATTACTTAGTGATTGATTACAATTTTAAACAGTTTAACTTATTGAAATATTTGACAGTAGCGACCAAATAATTTCTTGGGTCGCTCGATGCTAACGATTTTTTGTCTACTGAATGACGTGAGATCGAACCTATCGATGAGGCTCGATTCCCTAAAGACTAAAGATAAAAACGAATGAGAACACAACACACTAAAAATTCTCCACAATTGTATATCAGTCATGGTTTTCACCGACTGTATAATCCATACATCGAAATGAAGGCAGCTGAAGTTCTTAATACATTTAGCAATAAAAAATCATCTATGCTTTCACGCATTACATGACAAAGTGTCCAGGAGATTGATAGCTGACCACGATGGGACTTGATAGCTATAATTCGATCAGATGTAAAGGATCAAACAAATATGATATCAGTCCTTGTACAATAATCAATCGATTGGGAACATTTCAGTTCTATAAAAGGTCATTGAAGGTCTGTGTAGTTCAATCATAACGTCAAAAGCTGTAAAGCTATGTGACACAGAATCAAACCTATCAAAAAATATTAGTCCCCTTAAGAGAACAGATAAGCATGGTTTGTGAGTCTCAAAGAATATGAAACCCAGGTCAATCTGTATTTCCTGTCAACTATCTTCAAATACCTAAGTGAATATTCAGAGTCCAATGTAAAGATGAAAACCTTTCTTGAGATTTTTATTTATTACTACTGTTAGATATAAAATTGGAAGTAACATTAAGAAAAACTGTAACATTCGTTTATAGTTTAGTCTTATTATTTTAAATGTAAACAAATACACCATATACTCACTGGTGACTGGCTCCATGAGGTATTTCCTGGAGTTCTAGTGAGAAGCAGTAACCAGTGGAGTTCAACTAGGTCTGTTGGGAAACATTGGTGAATGGTTGCTCAACTTCGTGGATTGTTTGAAGTTGGACATTAACACCGGTGGGTACCGGCTCAGTAGTCTAGAGGTTAAACGTTCGCGCGCAAGACCGACAGGTCCTGGTTACGATCACGGACACGCACTGCTGAGGAGTCCCACAATAGGATGAAACGGTCGTCCAGTATTCCAGGTTTTCCATGGTGGTCTAGCATCAATTGACTTATAATTCCAACTATATATAAAAAATACATTTTTTGTTAATTAATAATAAAAGAATATCTTACTGCAAAAAAGTTGTTCCATTCTTCCGAATGCACAAGTTTACCTAAATAATTTCATTCAGTTTCCATTAAATTTAAAATACATTATCTCCATGTGGATAAGTGTTTGTTGTCTGTAAAACTAATTAATGACCATTTTTTTTATTAAAAAAATTTATATTTTAGGGTTTACAATGAAGCTATATATGTTAATGTTTTATTCTAAACTCCATAAAATAAAGAAATGTGATTACTTTTTTTGTTTATTGCATGTTTTAAATTTAAACAATGTTCATTATTTATAAAACCATATGTTAAAACAATAATTGAACATAAGCCCCTTCCTTGAAAAAGCTTGAACCAGAGTGCCAGGCGAAACGGTGGATTAACTTCAAATTCATTCGCTGAGACTTTACAAAAAAGAGGATAGGTATCATATTAAATATGAAGAACATATTCTTCCTCTTTAATGTCTTACATCAACTCGGCGCCCAAATACTGTGAAACTATTCGCTCTAATTCAGACGAAAGTTCTTATATTATTCTAATGAATTATCTCATGTTATTTGAATTTTCTTTCGAGATTAAATATCAAATGAGGTTAAGCAATAATCAAGGGGTAAGGAAGGAATATAAGGATGAAAATAGTTTTTCGGGTCCAATTAATATCAAGAAGGATTTTTATGGATGTTATAGTAATTTCAATAATTGAGATCATGAGTCAATTGAAGCTAGACCAGCTTGGAAAACCTGGAAGTATTGGACGGCCGTTTCATTCTATTGTGGGACTCCTCATCAGTGCGCATCCACGATCCCCCCTCACGAGATTTGAATCCAGTCTCGCTCGCGAACTCTTAACCCATAGACGACTGAGCCAGCATCCAATTGACAGATATGAATTTTCTTTGTCGAAGTAAATTTTCAAGTTATTATTATTTTAGATAATGATATGATTTTCCTGTATTAAAGTATCACTCCAAACAAAGAGGGGAAATTTTTTCTTTTTGATCTTCAAATTTATTTAGTTTACATAAAAAATTCTTGAAAATGTTATCGACCACATCTAACCGAGATATTTAATCTTAATTTTGATCTAATTAGATAAATAAAAATATTCAAATAAGATGTCCGAGTAAATCTCTAAATAAGTTAGAAATACTTTTTATGTTTTCGGAAATGATAAAGTGATTACAAATGACCTGTGTAGTGGCTTAGCTTCGTTAATCAATAACCTTAATAACCGTTATTACGTAAACCCAAACGGTGTTTGTAATCAGAAAGCAATAAGAAGCGGCGACTACAGTTTATTAGCGGATAGCACAGACAAGAAAGACCATCAGGCGAATTTGAAGCAGAGAGGTGAATGTGTGTATATGCGAGTAAATACATAAACAAACTCATAGTCAAATAGAATAAGGAGCAGCTAGTCAACGCAAAGACTAATAAATAGGATTTGAGTACATATATACATGACAAAGAGAATGAATCATCGAGAGATATTTAGGCTATTAACATCGTAGAGAGATATGTGCGTAGGCTGTCACACGTGATTAAGTACACATGTTTATACAGACAAGATAGTGATCATAATAGTAGAAAGAAATATGCGAATTGTTACTGTACAAATAACAGCCTATTAAGTAAGTTAATAAAAGGGCTTAACTAAATTTAACCATAGAAGACATTGGCTGTACGAGAGTTGCTATACCTGTTTTGTTTGAACACATATCTATTTTATACCGATCGACGTTTTCCTCACAACGTCTTTAATTTCGCCTGCTAGAAACAGCTACTGTGATATCACCAACTTTCGTTCTACTAACTACATAAAATTATTATCCTATTTATTATGGTTATGAACAAATGCTGTAGACCTGTTTGGTTATCTTATTATAGATATAATAAATTTATCAGTAAAAGTTTGATATTCATTTCCAAGATTAGCTTCAAGCTTCACTAAAAGAAGACGAAGTCATTTTTGTTCATAGTTTAAGAGTATTTACACTACAACAGTAAGGAAATATGTGAAGTGACCGCCAATCATGATTACCAAGACAATAAATATGACAAAACAACTCACTGCAACTGAAAAAGTTATTTTTTATGATTGCAGTCAAAAACATCCAAACTATTTTAAAAACGGCAGTTCGTTTAGTTACTTGATTTTTTCTGTATATTAATAAAAGTACTTATTAATAGACTACAGTAGCTAAGTTTTCCATTGCACCCTTATCCAAATCTATTCTTGTCTGAATCAGCATAAAACCAGAGATTCTTGTAACTATTATATGTGCCATTTTCGGTCACCGATATTAATTTTCATAATTTGTTGTTAACTTTATTTACTCATGTACATTTCCTAGGTATGTGTGTTTGTCTATCCAGTTATCTTATTAAGTAGTCTGAACTAAATAAATCAATTTGGAAATTAATGCATAATCTAACTACAAACTCAATCCATAATCCAACGGTCCATGTACTGTAATATTTTTTCTGATTTGCATACCTGCGGTATAATATTCGCAGAAACATTTCGTATTAAACTTTTTAATAGCACATTATCCTACTACATAACGGGATTTGTCTAAAAATTATATGGGATTTATTTTATTTAAATTTTTATTTAAACACATAAATATTGGTACAAAGGGGGAACCAGATACATATACGCCCCACAAATCTCATTTCATTTGTGTGAGGGCTGAGATACTGCACAGGTGCCCAAACTGAAGCAGGTGGTTTTCTTAGGTGGCCACACTCGGAGCCTTTGACCTAAAGATAAGATTCACAAGGTAGTGGAGCAACGTCAGGAGCTGCAGTCCCATGATAGCCGGTGACCAACGATTGATTCATACGCCACTTGTTCCCTCAGGATACTGGATCCTATGTGCATCATTGGTTTGGAATCAGGATTTTCCAACTCCCCTAGGTGAACTTTCCGTGTCCACTAACCCGGTTAAAGCACCGGACATTCGCTTTACGTCCTCTCAATTTCGTAAACAACACCCCGTTTGCGAGAAGGCAATGAGTAGGACTTTCCTGGTAGAGGCTATATACGCGTGGTCATGTGAGATCATTTCGAGAGGGAGAGCTGACTCTCTCCACTCTCGGCCGAACCAGGGCATTTGGGGGCATTATATGGGAAATAACTCGGGATAAGGAAAACATAAGATTTATAACTAATTGAATCACGTAAGGTTTATAAGGTACAATCTCGTAATACAATAAATAAGATAAGCGCGTTTTTCTCCGGTGAACACTTTTAATTAAACAATATAAAAATACATGGGAGTTAACCTACAATAAGATTTCAGAAAATCCACAGTGGCAACAGTATGTTATTATGGAATTAAACAACACTTTTACCAATGATACATACGGGCTGAGGTTATGTATCTATTTTTCGATGTTCAATAAGAGTTCAGCATCCAACATTTTCTGGCATTTTACTGTTCGCTTAATAAACGAATGCTTCATTTAGTATTGCTAAGCTCACTGAAAATTTTATTTCAAGCAAACGAAGTTAACTACAGCTTTTTCTACTGTAAACCCATCGGTATAGTAAATTCCAACATTCGAAATCAGAAACACATATATAGTGAAATCTTTAATGAAACTTACATTCTTCAAAGAAGTATTCATTCATTAAATAAACAATAAAGTACCAGATAATAATAGATACTGCACATTTATTGAACTTTGATGAATCAATGGATCACCTTAGCCATAAACACTTATGAGGGATTTTTTAGAAATTAATAATCCCATAACAATATATATATATATATGTATATATATATATATATATAACAATTATGGTCATGATTGTTTGGACTGTACTTTTCAAATGATAATAACAAATAAAAAAATATTATCCTTGATCAATGAAAATTATTCATAGTTGAAATCAGGAGTCATAGGACTGGTAGGTCCTGGGTTCGTATCTCGCGAGTGCGGGATCGTGGATGCGCACTGCTGAGGAGTCCCATAATAGGACGAAACGGCCGTCCAGTGCTTCCAAGTTTTCCATGATGGTCTAGCTTCAATTGACTCATGGTTTCAACTATGAAAATACTAAATTCTCCACAAAACCCCTTCCGATCTACAATGAAAATTTACAATCTTTTATACCCCTTTAAGGTTGATTCACATTTTCTAGAGTTTTTTTTCAATGAACGTGTTTTTTTTATTCCTTATATTATTTAAATATATATGTCTTTAGTTAATAGCATCAGTACCGTTCTAATATCTAAATTGAAATAGATTAAATGATAATGATAAATTATATGAAGAAATCATTTCTAGAGAATAGTATTTATAAATACAATTCAGAAATATATATATTTGAATATCCACATGGCAAAGGTATCTGTCCCAGTGATATTTACGAAAAACACATACAGGATAGATAGTTAGATAGATAGATAGATAGATAGATACAAAAGAGTCGGTTACTGGTTATTCTTCGTTGCTATATGTATTTACTTTTTTTGTGTTATCGTTATTGTTGGTTTTAATACTGGCTATCGTTACTGTTTTTATTTAAGTTACAGTAATGACTAACCTTGAATTGCTTAGTATTGATTTCCCTGTCTAGTTATTTTGATATTATATAAATAATAATAATAATAATAATAATAATAATATCATTATCATCAGTGAATATAGATTATTAATAACCATGAATATTCTGTTTCAATCTATGATTGTTCTCTGTTTAGTTTTAATTTTTTTCTAGCAATAAATTAACTTGTGAGCCATCCCTGTTAGTTGTTAGTATTTATTTTTTTTTTCATTAATAGTTACTACCCAACATACCAATTAGTTGATTCATTAGAGTTAGACATAAACACCAGAAAAATTTACTAGAAAATGTATTGTGAAAAAAAAATATTGTGTTGACGAATTCAAGGATCAATTATTCGATAGAATGATCGATTGAATTAAAATTGTTTTGCCTTTTTTTTTAATTAAATAATACATAAGTTTCATAACTGACATTACCATTTTTTAGTAAAATAAGCACAAGTCATAAGTTGATACTGTTCTTTCATAGTTTAAAACTAATATAAAAATGAGCAATATTTGAGTGAACAATTGTTTTCAATAACTTCATTATCAGGCTCTACAGTAATTATGATGATATTTTACAAAGGCCAAAATGAGGCATGTATTAATTAATTTGACAATGTTATATGTTAAAAATGGTGAACGTTTGCATCTGCTATTACGACATATGTACTTCAAAATTGTGTTATTTGTAAATTAGGAAGGTCATTTAATAAAGGTCAAAATGATTTGTAATGAAGTGTCCAGTCACAATCAGTATAATAGTAATATAGGAGAAATGTGTGAATAAAATGCATAGTAGGAGAATTTCATCTTGTTAATTGAGATAATTATGATAAATAGTAATAGTAATAATAATAAGATTGGTGTGTGAATATAATATGTAATAAAAGTAGTGTTATCGAGGTAATTACGATAAACGAATTGGGAATGATGGATGTGAAGATTAAGATAGAGGTGACCAAAAAAGGATGGGGGAGAGGTTAATAATATTTAGTTTAGGTATCCGATGATCCAGTCGTAGGCCAAGGTAAACTAGAGGCTGGATATACCTTTTCTGGATGCATAAGTTTGGCTTCCTGGAGTTGATGCAGATGGCTTCGGCTATGTAAAGTAATCGTAATCTAGCTCTTTGAGGTAGATTTTTCGGAACTTGATATAGAACAGAGAAAGCTTCCTCTATTTTGATATGATGCTCACAATCTACCAAGTGAGAAAGGATGGTGCTGTTAATGGATTTGGTGACTCCTTTTCCCAACCATGCTGGTACATGTTCACGAATACGCAAGGATAAAGCCCTCTGAGTACGGCCTATGTATCTAGCTCCACAGGAGCAGCTGAATTGGTATACACACATGGAATAGCCCATATTCTTATTGTTTAACTATTGAGTGATTGGATTATGTATATCTATATTCATCCTATTATAACCTCATTTTGACCTATAAATTATTATTATACGATTTACTGTCCCTAAACTATATTCAGTTTATTGGTTATTGTCTTCCACGTTCACAGTCACATTTTGGCTTGATCTTGTACAAATATTATTTTCTATTTTATGGTGTTATGCGGCCCGTCTGTCTGGTATATAAACTGAGTATGCTTGAAATAAATGATTCCCATAGCTGAAGCTGTAATTGGTGTTCTGGACTCAATTGGAAGAGCTAAGGGGGCAAGGGACCAATAAGGGCGCCAGATTACTCATACTGGTCGAACGTCATTGATTTGGTACAGTGTTAAGATTAGAAAAGTATTTCGATTGGTGGATAATTCACGTGATAAAAGCTGGACATAAAATCAATAACGAATTAGCATACGTCCAATCTTTTAAAAGTCAAAACAACCTTAAAAAGTGTGGAAACACTGGACGGCCGTTTCGTCCTATTGTGCGGCTCCTCAGAAGTGTGCATCCACGATCCCACCTCACGAGATTCGAAACCAGGACTTATCGGTCTTGCACGAGAACGCTTAACCTCAAGACCACTAAGCCTGCCGGTATCCAGCGGTGTTAATGTCTAACATGAACCAACCCACGAAATTGAGCAACTGTCTACCATTATCTTCAATATGTAACTATCTCACAACATACCCGGTTTGTTACCAGGTTCAAAATGTTTATCACTAACTAACCTCTAAGAATTAAACAATAAATCACACTGGTTAATTAAATCTACAGAAAATGTTTATTTAATATAAACTTTCATTGAAAGAAAAAACTGTTTGTTTACTACTGTTACATTATTTCTTCTAGGTTGACTAATTTAAAAGAATCAAAACTATTTTTTCTTATCAATTTTTCTTTCTGATATAAAATATTTGTACTTTATTGACAGATCATAATAATATTTAGTTTTGCAACTTAGTTTGTTCCGTTCATCATTATAATATTTAACAAGTGAATAAATCTTGTTTTTTCTATAACTAACTTCTATTATGTAAAAAGAAAATCATTCTGTTGTTAAATGATTTTCTTTGTTAAATATTATCCAATACTAGAAAATCTGTTTATGTCAATCGTTAAATAAAGTGTCCTCAAATGCCCTGGTACGGCCGAGAGTGAGGAGGGCCGGCCCTCTCTCTCGAAATGATCTCACATGGCCACGCGTATACAGCCTCTGCCAGGAAAGTCCTACTCACTGACTTCCCACGATAGGGATGTTGTTTACGAAATTGAGAGGACGTAAAGCGAATGTCCGGTGCTTTAACCGGGTTAGTGGACACGGAAAGTTCACCTAGGGGAGTTGGAAAATCCTGATTCCAAACCAATGGTGCACATGGGCTGGCTCCAGTATCCTGAGGGGACAAATGGCGTATGAATCAATCGTTAGTCACCAGCTACCACAGAACTGCATCTCCTGACGTTGCTCCACTGCATTGTGGATCAGACCTTTAGATCAAAGGGTCCGGGTGTGTCTCATCAAGAAAACCACCTGTTTCGGTCTTGGCACCTGCGCAGTATCATAGCCCTCACACAATTAAATGAAATGGCAAATGTTTATGCCGTGCATATGTATCTGGTGCCTGCTTGTACCAAAATTTATATGTTCAAACAAATAAATTAATTAAATAATGTAGAAAAAATCAATAATTTTTCCTTCTAGGTAAAAGAGTATGATGTAAATTGGAGGTTATTAATTAATAACATAAATTAAATGATTTTTATTTCATATTAAATAACCTTATCGTTTAGATAATAAATAAACATCTATGAATATAAAGGTAACATGTAATTGAAAATAAAGTTAATCCATTGATTAAATGTCATTAATATAAAAATGTTTGTTTGATTTGCCACAGTTTACATCACAAACTGATTTTAGTTAATCGTTGTAAATCAAAGACCATTGAGCATGTTCTTTGTCTTAGTTTGAGACTCCCTAGTAATTGGCATCTACAACCCTAGTAAAGGATTGATTTGGTAACTTTTAGATTTCTATGTGAACACTTAAGCTTTCGACTATTGACCCGGGATAAAAAGTGCTTTACATATCTAACTTTAATGAGTTCACGAAAATGAACAAACATGCTAGGAAAAAACAACCGCCCAGTGCTTGCTGTTTTTCAATGATTGTATAACTAAAGTCAACCTGTGATGTAAACTGCAAGAGGACTATTATTTATTTTCTTATTTTAGAATAAATTAGATTTTGATCATTTGAATTCATTTTTTGGTATCAATGAGTAAAATTTTCAAAATAGTTTGGGAATGTAGTTTCCTACCATTAATATTAGGATCAAAAATATAGAATGCTTAAAAACGTTTACCAATTTAGTTAAATAAAATAAGGATTCTTCATAAGACTATCTCAATAGATCATATTTATATGCTTATCGTCGACTAGCTTTAATAAGAACTTATGTTATATAATTAAAGGATACAACCTACGAATTCACTAAATTTAAGTTAAAGGGAGTAGCGTATAAAGTTCTAAATAAGGGTTGATTTATACTCAGACGTGACTATAATTGGAAATATGTTCTATAGGATTTTGATTCCGAAATGGTATGATATATTCATAGGACAAGACCATTCAAGTGCTACTTGTTTGTAGTACAAATGTTGACAGAAAATCACTTGACAACTAAATGCTTCATTCTAATTCGATCGGTTACTTTAAAACTTATTAATATGACTAGTTCTAAATTAATATCTACGTACGTGATGATGTCTGTTATGACGGGTAGTGTCTAAAATCCGATACTGATACACGGTGTGCTACGCGCTAACCCCTCCCAGCTGACTACTTGAGTAAAGATGCAAGAGTAGGCGAAGGATTGTACTACGCTGCCGAACAAAATGCTCAAATACTCATTCATATATATATATATCACTCTAATCCTTAGGAAAGTGAAACACTTCTTAGCCAATGAACTGCATTTGTCCTTTAGGTCACTTCCGGTTGCCACCTATTGACCTCAATAGGTTACTTCTGATTGGTTCTCCATATCAATATTAAAATGATTAAATTTAACGCTATAATGTAGAAATGTGTTTTTTTCCATCCCAGTATGACAGACAGTCAATGTACAAGTAGACCAAGTCCTTGAGGAAATAAATACAGGCAATCAAACGTGATAACCCCTATATTTTAGAGATCTTTTATTTCCGATTTTATTGAGCAATTCTCTTTCTTTGTATCTCATAATCTCTGTAGGTTCGCAGTACTTTTTCGGACCATGACAAATTCATAATGAACAAGCACAGTACGTGTTATGGTGCATGTTTAATTGTTGAAAATACTCATTCTGCACATTTCATTTGATTACATTGGATTATTGTTTACTTAGTTGTTTGAATTACTGATGAGCTAAGTATAATTCATAAACTCACAATACTCTTGCCCTCCTCGTGTCAATACATCTGCTATTATTAGCGTTAAAGTGTGAAAAGAGATTTAAATTCACCAATACAAACAGCATAGACTGAAATAGGTTTTACTAAAGCATCTGTATCTCTACGTAAGGTTTCTCAGGAATCGTGAACTAGAGCCGAATACATGACTAATATTCTACTGTTTTTAAAAGTACTCGAACTGATGGTAATTTAGAATAAAAATAGCTTTTTAAACTACAAAGTATTCTTCATGAAATCGACTCACTAACTTGACGGTATAATTAGTGCAAATAGTTACAATCAGTAAGTGAGAACGGAGCTAAATTTATCCGCATTATTTTCACTTTCCGACAAGTGTGTTATATTTCTCATTTTCGACCGATTTCCCGTTTATTTAGTGAGTAGTTGTTGCAAATTTGTGTGATTTTCACAATGGTTTTAAATTTTAAGGTTCTGTAGTTATTCTCATCTTCAATGAACAAGTCAGTAAGGTATCATCTACTATGCAGGATAAAGAATGTCACTGTAATAAAAGCTAGAGCTCGAAATGAAATGTCTAATTAGAGCTACACTGAAATATTACGCACTTACCTACTCAAAAATTGGTAAATGGCTGAAAGCGCTAAATTCAACACACCTATTGAATTATCAGTACGACATTGTAGATATTATTAAGTTTTTGATTGAGATCATGGACCGATTGATGTTAGAACTGTGTTGAAAACGCGCAAGCACTGGACGGCCGTGTGGGACTCTTCAGCAGGGCGCATCCACAACCCCGATTTTGAGACTAGAACCCAGGGCCTCCGGTTTTGCCCGCGAACGCTTAACCTCTAGACCACTGAGCCGGTATCCAACGGTGTTAATGTTTAACTTCAACCAATCCACGAAATTGGGCGGCCATATTCCATTGTACTGAGGTAGATACCTGTCTCTACCTGACATGGATTAGCTCCACAGGTCACGGCTGCTAACTAGAACTCCGAAAATTCCCTAACGAAACTTCAACGCGATCGCAGCCGAGGATACGGAGTAAGGGACAATGGTGGTGATTACTCTAGCCCATACTAATTGCAATCCATGTTGTACATATTGCATTTTTAATGCCTAATTTGTACATTTTATCTCACAATAACTTGTTCAAGTTGAAAGTCATTTTTCTGTGGATATCACAACATATGCATTTATATAGATCTAAAATAAACTTGTAATTTTCGTGTAAAACTTGGAGATTAAAACGTTAGTGACTGCATCAACCGTCTTGGTAGGTTTCGCTTCGTAATATTTAAACTTGTCACTATACGTTTGTGGAGATTGTTGAGCTTTTATTGAGATCATGAATAGATCAGTATTACACCATCATTGAAAACCTGGAAGCACTAGACGGCCGTCTCATCCCAATATTGTATTGATCAGTTCACAATCTCAATAAGAACTCAACAATTTTCACAACCCCAAACTGATAATTATCATGTGCTCACTAGTGATCAGCTTGAAGAGGGAATTCTCAGGGTTCTAGTGATAAACTGTGACCATGTCATAGGGTTTATTTTAATTAAAACACTAGGATTTTCAATTTTAAAAGACAATTATATTATTATTTCGAAGACCAAACATATAAACAATAAAACAATCTGAACTTCATTGTTCTGTAAGTAGATCATTTATTCATTTTAAACAATTTCCATGATTAATTAAAAGAAAAATGATATTCTACTTAAAAGTAATAAGGATTTAACAATACATAAGCCATCTATTAATAACAAAAAATATTTGGTTATCTAAAATTACCTTTATTTAGGAAAGAAATGTACACATATCTTCAGAAGCTCTAATGACAATTTAATAAGTACTCAAATATCAACCACACAACGACCTAAACAAACAATAGGATTAAATGTAATTGTGTAGATACTGAATAAAGCAACCTTTTACGTGAAAACAATGCAATTAAAATATCTTCCTAATCTGGTAATCATATATTCTTTGAACACTATTAATAACAGCTCAAAGGTTATCATGGAATCGCCAGTAAAGTGATGGTAAAAATAAAAATGAATGGTGTTATAAAAGCTCAACCAAGCTGCCATTCTTCCTAGCCTCCATAGTCAATTAATTAAAGTTTCAGCATTCAGCATTGTTGATTTGATGGACTGAGATAAGCGGTCGATTATTCAGTACAAGAGTTACAAATCCACCTTGAAAGATTACAATAATTATAATTACCAAAACTACAAATATATTTATTACAATATTTATAGTAATACACATAGTCATGCATGAAAGTCTAGGTCCATGACAGAGTTACTGTCAAAGACATATTTTAGTAATAGTTGATTAGTAGCTTACTGTAAATATCTGTATTGTCACGTCAAATGTGTATTGGGCATAAAAAGCAGATTTCTAAAATAGTTTTCCAGTTGATTAGTCAAGCTTTCTGAAGTTTCATTAGTTGTGATAACTATTCCCACAAATCCCAGGTTGATGATCTATGATGAAGTTTAGCAATATCATGAGAACATGGGAATTATATCCGACTATTGCGTAAAAACACGACTATCAGGGTATCGGCAAAATATACTGTTAGATAACTAACAATATTGATGATTACTTTACTTTGGATAAACATAAATGACTGACGTTATGTAAACATTAGTCCATCTATGGGATATAGGTTTCATACTTTTAATTCTTATATGCCTATCAGTAATGACTTGCGTTTTATAGTTTAAACAATACGGACTGATCATAGTCGAACGACTATTAACAGCTAGAAAGCACCGAATGTCTTTTTCATCCTAGTAAGAGATACCACAGCAGTGCGTATCCACTACACCACCGAAGATCAAAATCAGGGCCTTCATGTGTCGTACTGAGACCCTAACTACAAGACCACTGAGCCGCTAACCAAGGGTTTATTTGTTTAACTGGAGTCAGTTCTGGTAACTTTGGCTATATTGTCGCTTTTGATGTATATGAATAATAAATGGTATATTGTGAGTTATTTTACCCCACACAGTTTTTTACTGGTTTGAAAACTATGATTATATTTACAAAAAAATAAATAAAAAGAAAGTAATGGCAGTAAAATTGGCATAAATATTATGTAATCAATAGAGTGAATATAAATGATTGACAGGTCATAACGGTTATCGATTGACTGATGAAAACAACTTAGTACAAGAAAAACTACTATCATATCAGTGGCAATGTTTACAAAGATTGTAACTAAAATAATCTACATGAAAAATCATGGATTATTAATAGTATAAACCTATAGGCTGTATCATGACAGATAGATTTATTGGTAAATGATAAAAATAAAGCAGCAGCAAACTTGTGATCCGATAGTCAAGTCGCATTGTCAACTGTATGGGAGTGTAAAGATATATGTAAAACACACCAATAAACAGTATCATACAAATAAGTTCAACTTTAATTTTTCACATTACCAATAACAAGCCCAGAGACAAACACACAAGTATGGATGTACATCTCACAAAGATCACCTTGACCGGAGATATTTGACATTGATCTGACCAGATTTTCTTTTTGATAAGGAAAAATATATCCTTGTTTTGTCACATAGTAATATTTAGACTTATCAGTATACGGTTGTGGAGATTGTTGAGCTTTTATTGAGATCATGAATAGATCAGTATTACACCATCATTGAAAACCTGGAAGCACTAGACGGCCGTCTCATCCCAATATTGTATTGATCAGTTCACAATCTCAATAAGAACTCAACAATTTTCACAACCCCAAACTGATAATTATCATGTGCTCACTAGTGATCAGCTTGAAGAGGGAATTCTCAGGGTTCTAGTGATAAGCCGTGGCCAGTGGAGTTCAACCGTGTCGGATGCGATGTAGTTACTCACTAAAGAAAATGGAAGATGGTTACGCGACTTCGTGAACTGGTTAGAGTATAACATTAACACTGTCGACTCAGTGGTCTAGATGTTGAGCGTTCACGCGTGAGACCGAAGGTCATGGGTTCGAGTTCTGTGTGGAGATCGTGGATGAGCACAGCTCAGGAGTCTCTTATTAGGACGAAACAGCTATCCAGTGCTTTTGGGTTTCCAGTGTTGGTATAATATTGATCGATTAATGATCCTAGTTAAAACTTGTGTGAATTTAATTTGTTTATTCATGCGTTCTCTGAATAAGTGCCTTACACTACGTTTTCTTATTGAGATTTCACAAATATATCATTATTGTTTGTGATTAACATTCTACCCAATTCTCAATTCATTTAAAATTATATATAGAAATGTAACCGTGGTAGAATATTTTTCACAAACATCCAGAATCTAGAGAGCTGTTGCCTTCCCACTAAACAAGTAGGCAGTAATAAATACTCGACTCCAAAACTCAAACACCTCACCATGACACACGAATTTCCGTCGCTTGCTGTAAGGCCTCAAAAGCAAGAAGCTAACTCATCCTAAGTTAGTCAAGAAAAGGTTGAGGTCAGGTTATCAAGTCGTTATGACCACCTTTACTTCAGTTTCCTTTCCATTTACTTCAAAAAAAGCGTGGGTAATCGGCAAATAACAATCGCCATCACACCTTTAACAGAACATGTCATCACCTCTAACTTATTTAGAGTTTTTATTTTTTTGTTTTAATCAATCGAAAGGCAACTAATCCATCAGTGATTTTCTCAATAAACTTCCTTTCTTATTTTGTGTCCCATTGATTCAACTAGATTACATCAACTTCAAATACATAACATTACTTCATCATCACGATCATGTACCAGTTTTTTTTCATTTTCACTATCATGCTCAAGTTATTCCTTTCAATTAATTTCATTCAAATATAAATATGTTTGGTTAATAAACTTAGCAAGAATGAATTATCCAAATGAATAGATTCATTTTAATTTTATTAGTTTTCTCCTACATTACAGAAAATGATAAACTGAAATTTGAATAATTTCATAATCTTAGATTTAATATAAGTGAAGTATTGTCAACTGAAAGATATTTTCCAAATGTTAGTAGTTAATGAGAGTTGTAGAATGAAAAAAACAAACAAACAATTCAATTTAAAACAACAACAAAATGACAAACTCGATATCAATCAGAATACAACAGTAGTTACACTAATTACAAAAGTTGTTGGATACTACTTAATAAATAGTAGTTTATAATAAAAGAAATTCGAATAGAAGTAGGCTTTAGCTTTATGGAAAGGCACTTAAAATGTTCTACTAATGAAACAACTAAATTTTGTGTAAAATTTAAGAAGTTAAGAGACAGGTATTGGCTGATAATTTAGTAAAAAGAAAATGAAATTGAGCCACCGTCCACCATTGTCTTCAGTGAGTTACTATCTCACAACAGACCCAATTGAACTGCACTGGTCACTTTTTCTCGCTAGAACTCCAGGAAATAACTCTTGAAGCAAGTCACTAGTGAGCATATGATGATTATTATCGGAAAGGGGTTTTGAGGATTATATTGTAATTTAATAGTTGAGTTCATGAGTTGAATAAAGAGAGACCACCATGGAAAACCTGGAAGCACTAGACGGCCGTTTCAATCTAGTATGTGACTCCTCAGTAGTGCGCGTTCACAATCCCACCTCGCGAGATTCGAAACCAGGACCTATCGGTCTCACTCGCGATCGCTTAACCTATAGACCACTGAGCCGGTATCTAACGGTGTTAATGTCTAACATGAACCAATCCACGAAATTGAGCCACCGTCTCGCGGGACGGGATCGTGAAGTCCCACAGTAGGATAAAACAGCCGTCCAGTGCTTCCAGGTTTTTCATGGTGATCTAGCTTCAACTGACTCATGAACTCAACTATTAAATTGCTATAATATCCACAAAACCCCTCTCTGATAATGAAAAGAAAACGTTTAATAAATTACATAATTTACTAACCTAATAGACAGTTGACTAAAAGTATTATGTAATTCGTAGGAAATAGTCGATAAGTCGTATATTTCTCAATAATTTATTTTAGTTCCTACTTAACGATGTAATCATTAAATTGAACCAATGGTAATTAGTCGAAGTTTGAGTAGATGTTCTCACTGGAATCCGGGACACATGCTTCATCCTATTAGGCACTTGTCAGCGGAATGTAGTTCTATACCAGTGTTTATACTGACACCCAGTATCTCTTGCTACAAACTCACATACTCCAAAAGTGGTTGCTCAAATGGAATTCATAAAGTTAACAGAGAGAAGATATAAACACTTAAAAGTGTTGATGAAGCTTATAAGTCCAGTAGTGTTGTGCTTACGAATCAAATGCGACCCAGAAAAGATAAGTTGGTAAAAATTAAAGAATGGATTTAAATGTTTCCAATAGCCACCCATCTGACATCTTAATGCTTTCTTCATGATAGAAAATAATCATCATATGTTTTCCTTTTGTCCATATATAAAGTTTAAATCTTGTTACGCATGTTATATCGTAGTGTATTTTATATTGATGAATAAATAACGAAATGTTAAATAATCCGGTTACAACATTAATGATAGTTTTCTCTGGTTTTTCCCGAAGTGTAGTTCCTTAAATATATCAACTTTTCAACGACGAAAAAACACTCCCATTTATAATAATTTACTCTTTTTTGAATGATTTGCTTTTAGTATAGTGAACTTATTGCCATGGTTACATCAGAGATTTAACTATATCACATTGACCGTAAGTCATATGTTGTAGGCTGAGAATGATATCTACTTAGGTCAAGGTGCTTATATATTTTTTTTAAAATATCCCAAATAAATGTAACCAGAATAATCAGCCGCAATCAAACGATTGTCAAAATTCCTATCAAGTGAAATAAAATGATTGGTTAAGAGTTACCCAATCAGTTATAATAAATTGATATGGATTTTTCGACCGGTAAGAAAGATTCCATAGTTATTTGTAATAAATAACATTATTGTGTAAGATATTAATTAGTTGATTATTTGAACATTGTGGTACAGTATAGTTGTTGCTGATATATAATCGTTCGGTAAAGAAAAGTCACGTGGGGTAAGAGAAAAACAGAAGCAGAAAGCCAAAAGGAAGTGTCCAATTTAGCTAACTAGCTATTATTCTTTTTATATTAGTATCAGAAATAGATGAAACAAGCACAATTAAGACTTATTGGATATCTTACGATATTCAGGTACTTACATGGTATATACATTAACCTCAAAGGTTTTTAACAAAAGCTGCTCCTAACTGCGTTCCTGACTTTATTTATGAGGCGTAAACAATAGTAAGAAACGCGCGTCCTGTATTCCACTGCAAGGCACTACCCATCTTTTCTTATGAAGGATCACTAGTTGTGGATGAATTATAAACGGTCAAAAATCTATCATGGCAAACTGATCATTGTTATCTAACTAACTTTATTTTATTCGTGCTTACTCTAGCTCTTTTTAATTATCATAATGGTGAGCTAATGACATTTTAATAACAGGCGCTAATTATTAAAGATAATTTTGTAAAACTGAAAAGGATAAAGTAGTTCATTAGAATCAATTTAAATGATGCATTACTTTCAGCTCGACAGTAACGAATCACTCCAAGAAGTGTACACCATGAAAATTCATATTGAGGTTATTTTCGTGAACTACGTAAATATCTAATCTTTAGAATCCCTAGAAGATATTGAAAAATTACCGGCAACGTAGCGGTAAATCTAGGCAGTTTGGCCACAGTAGTTTGGTTAACTGAAGAAATACTAACATGACATAACTATTTCTCACCAGGC
Source organism: Schistosoma mansoni (assembly GCF_000237925.1). NCBI lineage: Eukaryota > Metazoa > Platyhelminthes > Trematoda > Strigeidida > Schistosomatidae > Schistosoma > Schistosoma mansoni. Next base: position 8,476,990 of record NC_031497.1, read on the forward strand.
ATATAGGATTAATGACAATAAACTAAAAATAATTTTTATTCACAGGACAGTGTCTATAATCAAAGCTCAAATAAGATCTCATCATTTTGGAAAAGGTTTCATATAAGGCACTATGTTAGGTGCCCAACTATACATTATATTTATTTCGGCTTAAGATATGTAGTGATGACTAAACTGATGAAACTTTATGTGCGGTAGGTAAACCATTGTACAGAGAGCTGGGCCGCTAGGTGAAACATTTTGATATACAGGTCGATAGGGTCTAAACAATACTTTGATTGCTCATGACCCGAACGTAATTTAAATTAAATATTGACACACACCCACCCCCATTCATCAAGCTGGAAAGGTTATGGTGAACGCGAAATCGACTAGTCATCACGACCTGATGGTAAGTATAATGGTGTTTTCTCATACTTGGAATTGCCTGGTAAGACTCAGAAAGGATAGAAATGCTGTCATAATATCTACAGGAGGATCACCTTGACAAGAGCAGTTTCTTAAATCCTACAACCAATAAATATTCAGTGCTGCGGTTCTAACACAAGATGTTTTGCAATAGCACTTTCCCATGATGTAAGAAGACACCATACGTCATCAATGGAGATACCACAGTGAAGTATGACTTTAAATTCATGGATTAACACATAGTAGGCAACAAATGCATCTCAACTGAATCTCACAGCCGTGTCAGAGTTTGTAATGCGTTATCATCCAAAGTGTCAATTATATCAGTGTAACCTAATATCATTCTAGTTATGCCGTGTTGCAAATTTATGAATGTGATGTTATCTGCTGTAGTTTGCATGACAGAAATCTAGCTTGGAGATCTGGTCAACAAACGGTATGATTCTATCAGATGAAAACACTGGAAGGATGCTTAATGCTATAGTGCCAGTTTAAAAAAATCTTAGATAGATTGTATGGATTGTGCACCAATCAAATAAACGATTATGCTTTCATCCTGGTATGGACAAATACAAAGTTTGACTGCAAGAAATGAAGAAGTTGACTGAATTTCCAATTCCACTAACGTAAAAATTTGAATAGATTTAAATCAACTGGTTGTTGATAACATTTTAGCAATAATTTTAACATCTCGTCGAAACTTTATCAACTAAGTCTATTTGTTATGTCAAGCAAATATTCAAATGCCAAAAATAGGTGAATATATTACAAAACATTCCCAGCGTACTATTTTAAAACCAGTACATTGATTACACAAGAATTTTAGGTTTTAAGTCTGGTTTCATAGAAGCATAATTGAAACTTATGATCCAGTAAAAATTGAGCTCATCATTTTATCTAGAAGTTCAAATAAATCAAACACTATGAAAACATATTCAGGATTACACTTCTGTCCCTATATAATGTCTGAATCTGTTTAACACCATTATTAAAACGAAATGAAACTTAATACATACCTCATACTGAAGTGAATAATTACTATTCCAAATTTATTCTAGACCAATTTAATCTGAGCATTTTAGGATGTAAGTTAATTAAGCCTTATGAATCACTTTATAAAGGTGTATTCAAAATCTCAGTCATTTGATTGTTACTTTGATTATAGAATAACCATGAAATTATACTTGTTAACTAGTGAATACTGCTGGTATTAGTTTTTTTTTTCACATTTGGATGAAGCATCTTTAGCCAAAAACTCGACTAAACAGTGAAAATGTCTTGAGAAAACCCGTCGATAGGTTTTAAAAAACAAGAAAGATTACTATAAACAAGTGTGGTAACGAATTACATATAAAGAAAATCAAAAAAATTCATTTTATCACTGATTTTTGTAAAACTACCGCCACTCACATCAGATCAGTTTAATTAGAAGTACTCACTAATACATTGGAATAAACCTATATAAAAAAATACAATATCATAGATCCACTATCATATAAAGTCATTAAATCTAGAAATTTATTAGTCATACCAGGATTAAAAATTTAGAGGCTAAGGTTCATGTATTATTGACATCAGCTTGACTACATAAGAACTGTATACTTATTATGAACAGATTGGTTGTATACCGAAATTATTTTTTCTCAAAGAAATAAAGACATAAATAAAAAATTACCTCAATCATATTTGCATTATGAAGAGATTGGACGTTGATTTAGACAAAAGTGGAACAATTAGCACATGAACCTATTGAATGACATCGAATTTTTTTCTTTGAGTTGTCATCATATTTCGATACGACAAAATATGATTTCATGTAACCTTAGTATCATCATCAACTAAGTGATTACGCTCAAGTATATCATACTTTTAAATAAGTATTAATAATCGACATATGTACAAAACTAAAAAAAAACAATATTAGAAAGTATTAATATCTTGAAATTGAAAGTACAATTGGCGCTTCTGAGAAATACATACCTAAGGCAATAAAATAATAATTTTTAATAGACCGGAAAAAAAATAAGTATTAATAAGAGAAAATAGAATATCGTATTTCCTTTCTTCTAATTCAGGAAAAAAAAATAATACAGAAATAGATTAGTGTTGCACATAAATTATCTGGAAATATTAAGCTGACTTTTTTATTTTAGGAGATTCGTTTTATTCATTAACACAGATTATCTAATAGGAATCCTGGTTACGAAGATTAAAAATGAAAGAGAAATAAACAGAAACACATGAAGAATGAAAGTGATTTTTTCGTTTGTTTTTTTTAAAAAAAAAAAGAAGAAAACGACGTAAAGATTAAAAATATAAAAACAAACAGAAGGATAAACAACGAATGAGAATGGTAAGGAACTGTGAAAAAAGGTTCGATGACTTATGTGGAAATCTATATATATTCATATGTGTACATGAAATTGACATAGTGAATGTCTATGAAGGCGTGCGAAACAGTGCATTAAATACAACGATATAATTGTTCCATGTTTATAAGATAGAGAATACATATTAAAAAGAATGAGATAAAAGCACGCATTATATCGTATAGATAATCTGAAAATAAGACATCTAGGGTTTATTATATGTTTATTTGTTTTCAAAGGTGGCGCACACGTTTAAGAGGGTTAGACAAAAATTCAACCGGAGAGTTTGCAGGTGGTTCATCTGGTTTATCAAATGATAAAAGCTCCAGACAAGGATTGTTGGGTTGACTAAAAGGAAGTTGTCCAAAAGAATCTAAACATGTGAAAAAAAAAGAAAACAGAAACTTCTGATTTACTCAGGATTCCAATTAGAATCAATGACCAACAATAATGCTAAATGTATCAGAAATAATTATTATGTTGAAAAGAAAACACGAAGCCCAAATTGACAATTAGAATAGATTAATTTAAACGAGAATTATTCATTGAAATCACGAATTGTTATGTCCCGATAAGAATAGTGAACGGTAACTTTGGGGTCCGTTTATGGACCAATACTATGTGTATATTTTTATTGTATAATTGTTAACTACCTAAACTATTCATATTCACTTTCCTATTATTATAAGCTTTATTTTGACCCATAGACTATTTGCCGTTCTTGAGTTATCCCCAGTTTATTAATTACTGTTCCCCACATACACAGCCACTTTTGGCTGAATCTTGTACAGATGTTATTTCCTATTTTATGGTACGATGTGGTCAATTTAATTAGTATATAAACCCTGTGTGCTTGAAGTAAATGCTTCATATTACGGAGGCTGTTATTAGTGTTCTGGACTTAACTCGCTGGGCTAGGCAGAAAGCAGGACCGACAATGACTCTATACTGCTCGTATGGGTTTCGTGTGTCATTGGTCCAATCGATTCACTGCTCTCTAATTGGCGGGAATCATCGCGTCATACATCAACAGGGCATCCAGGAGGCAACACAAGTTATAACACGAACCGGTCTAAGTTAGAAAACCGCTGAATTTTAATAGGAACCCATGACCAGTGAAGTTCAACCGTGTTCAGTGTGAGAACAATACCAACTGAAGACCATGGAAGACGGTTGGGCATTATCGTCAATTAATTGAAGTTAAACTTATCCACTATTGTATACCGGCTCAATAGGCGAAAAATCAAGCGGTCCCGAGCGAGACTGAAGGTCTTGAGTTCGACTCTCAAATGTGGAATCGTGGATGAGCTCTTCCAGTGAATCTTATACGAGGACGAAACGTATTTCTAATACTTACACGTTTTCAATGGCTGTCCAACTTAAACCAGTTTGTGATTTCAGTAAAACTCAACAACCTCAACAACTCCACACAGAAAAATTATTCACTCTGATACCTGTGGATGTATCCCTATGTTTTAAATGTTAGACAGCAGCAAAAACTCAATGGCTAGGGTTTTTTCGACTTACCAATGTAGGTTCTTACTTTGGTGTTACACCTTCGGCTTAGATAACCAGGTAGTAATTCTGATCCTTAAACTAAAGGTATGATTTGAAGTCAAGTAAACAAATCTGTACATGGCAATTAAGTTAGCGATAACCAATGATAGATCATATTAATTTTGTACATTTTTCAAGTGACATTTTTCTTTTGAAATCATCCTAAACCATTACAGTAGTCACAATATACCGACATAAAAATGTTTAAAACAAAAATATAGTTAAAACAGTATAATTTTCCAGAACCAGACATGAAGATGAAAGCAGAAAGAAAAGAAAAAGCTCGCACCTGGAAATTAAACAATTACCAAAAATATTTACAAGATACAGATTACTTACGCGTATACTTTTTGAAAGATATGAATTGTGTGATCAGTTAGATAATAATAAAAGCCAACAGGGGAAACATTATTCAGATAGAGAATATATATATATATATATATATATATATATATAATAGACCCTTTAAAAGGTATAGTTACGATTGGAAAAATTATTTATAATATACAGTTAATGGCTGACTTACCGTAGATATAAATATATAAACTTTTAGCAAATAATCAAAGATTTAGGAAAGTTGGACTGTGGCCAAAACTGAAATTCAGGATGAATATATTATCCTACTTGGGACCTACAAATTTCATGTATCTGAGTAATGAACGCAGTCTTGATTTGGTAAACCAATTTATTGTATCAAGGAAAATCACACACTACATTTGTAAAGTATGAAAACAATACAATACACCATTTGCACATTTTCCTTGAATTATATCTTACAAACTCCATTGTTCTTCCATTCCCGTGGCTACTTCAACTGTTTCAGTTTTTCATTCTCTTCTCATTTTTCTCTTCTGTTACTAAGAATCCTATTTTCAGTTCCTGATACATGCTACTTATGTCTGTCCATCTAAGTAGTATGAACTACACCTGTATAGCAGTGTTAATTTTCGGACAGTGGTTCGAATCTACTACCTTTCTCTTTGAACGTTAATGTGCTATCCACTGAGCTACTGAATTTAGACAGCCACGGAATTGTTCAATGAGTATGAGGTTATGTAAGAGTTTGAATGATACCACTATTGATATTTGATCAGTCCTTCTAGGTATTTATGCGTCCTATGGGTATTGTCTGGACAGAGCCTTTAGTTACAAGTTTTAGTAAAGTTTAATTTAGTTTTATAAATATCAAATCATATTAAATACGCCCAAGGTTAAATTAGCAGAGATTATAAACATACTACGTACTGTGAATTTTTAAGTTGATAGGCGGATAAATTGACTAGATTATCAAAAACTAGAGAAAAAGCTAACACGTTTAATTGTCTGATGTGAATGGAGAAAGAAAGAAGCCGTGACAAACAACAGAAGCTATTTTTGAGAACACTATTTGACTTGATGGAATATTTGTAAAATACTAACATTAAGTTTTGCCCCTAGTTTATTCTATAAACGATGAGCTTTCATCTGATACATGATTAACTAACATAATCTTTGCTATTCAAAATTTGTTGTAATTTAAACGTTATCTTTTGTACTCCATTTTTCTACCCTAATGCTTTACTATTATTTATTTATTTCAACACATAAACATTGGTACAAGGGGGCACCGAATACAGATGAGCCACACAATAATAATGAGGCCAGCAGTAGTTATCATTGATATGTATGAGGGCTGTGATACTGTCCGAATGCCCAAACTGAAGCAAAAGGCTTTCTCAGGGGGCCACACCCGGAGCCTTTAACCTACAGGTCTAATCCACAAGGCAGTGAAGCACCGTCAGGTAATGCAGTCTCATGGTGACCGGTGACCAACAATAGGTTCATGACATTTGTTCACTCAGGATACTGGAGCCCATGTACACAATTGGTTTGGAATTAGGGTTTTACAACTCCCCTAGGTGGATCCTCCACATACACTAACCCGGTTAAAGCGTCGTATACTCGCTTTTCATCCTCGCAATTTCGTAAACAACACCCCCACCACGAGGAGGCAGTGAGTAGGACTTCCCTAGCAAAGGCTGCATATACGTGGCCATGTGAGATCATTTCGAGAAGGAGACTTGACTGTCACTACCCTCTGGCGTACCAGGGCTTTGGGGGCCCCTAATGCTTCGTTTGGACATAACCGTATTTTTCTAATTATTTCTGCGTTATGGTCATGTATGTCATCCATATATTCATGTTTTTTGCTTTAATCTGATTCGAGAATAAATCGAGTAGTGCTCCCAGTTAACTCGCTTGTCAACCAATCAGGAGATAGAATAGTTTTTGTCATTCTGTCCCAGGGTCATCTGGTCACAATCCGGATTCACGTATTACTAGCCTGAAGGTTGGACTAGATAGTCTTTCGAGTCAGGGCCTTAAACCAGATCGGGACAAATTCCCTCATGTATATACTAGTGGGTAAACGGGTCAAGGACCAAACAAATTCATGTGTACAAGTGTGTACAAGTACAGTGAAAACACTGAGATTCACTAACAATTAAGTTTTAAACAGTATGGAGTAATACTGAAGAATTGTTTCATTCAACTGAGAGAATAAACAACATGAGTTATGATTAAATAAAAAACCGTAAAGTTAATGTCAAGAGAAATAATTCCGAACAAGTGAAATGGAAATTCACAATTCGCAAAAACATGAAAATGATTTACTATTCAGTGGGATTCGTAAGAATTAACTCTTAAATGCAAACAACTGATCCAGTAACACGTTAAACTTAACGAACAATTTGCAAATGAATAAAATTTTCAGAATACAGTAAAACGAACTTGAACTATTGGAGTATCTTCAGTACCTTCAACAGTCTACGAGACAAATAACCAGCATTATATTTATGCATTCATATATCAACTTAACAATCTTGTAGTAGAAGTGAATTAGTTAACTGTGTCTGGATAATTTCATTAAGGTGGGAATTCCCAGTACCAGTGGATAAATCGGGTGTAGACAAAATTTCCGCATGATGTACAGAGATCCAGTTAGACATAAGGCGTTATATTCAATTTACTATTGTTAAACAGTTATCTAATCCCTAATTAAGTAGTGAGAATAATAAACAGCAGTGTCAATAAGAGTTTACAAAAAATGAAAATCTAAGTATAGAAGATAATAAGATAATTACAAGTTTCCATCTATCGATTTTTTTAAGAAACTATCTACATATGAGAGAAAAACTCTATCAACAAAACTGATATTAGATGTAGATAACAAGTGAAGGAAAGTAACAATGTCTTTGTGTAAAAAAAAATAATTAAATCATGAATGCTAGAAATTTACTAGAAAAGTTTTGTACGACATTTTAAGTAGTTCTTTCATTTATATACATATATATGGTAGGAAAAAAAGCCATTTACCATCAAAATTGGACGATATTCCAAAGTATTCTTCTTAATTCGACATTTTAAGAAAACTGTAGTTATAATGAATAAAATACAAGTTTATAATTGAACTTAAGATTGATTGTTACTGAAAAATAGGTCATACTAGTAATAAAAATTTGGAAAGAAAATAGAACCGCTAGACAAAACATAGTATATTAATCAATAAATTCTTTGGTTGTCAATCATGAAAAAAAAACTTTTTTGATTTTATATTTTAAAGACTTCAGATGTCATAGGAATTAAAATCAGTTACCATGAATGACGTGTGTGTGTATATATGTAAAATTACTCTTTGTTACTACACTTTTACATTTTATTGTCTCGTGTTATTTAAACAATACTTTCAATCAAAGCTCTTTTACAATTTCTAATATTATCATTTATATACAATAATTTGTTTTTATGGCGGTATTAAATGAAAAGGAAATTGCATGAAAATACCTAAATATTACACTTTTTAGTGAACAATAAACCAAAGATAGTTATCCTCAAATGTACAATTAAAATTACTTTCATTCAAATAGAATCTAAATGAAAGTAGAGAAACTTTCTAAGCAATAATGTTATAGTAACAATCCTCTATGATACAGTCATTTTAAAATTAATCAGTAAATATTGAACATATAATACACATTTATATAATATACGGATTAGGAAAATTTAAGAGAACAGAATTTATTTTAAGGAAATATTGAATTACCGATTGAAATGATTTAATATACAGTTTTCAGACCTTCATGGAAGTGAATCGGTGATTTATAGACTAAACTAGAAGCTGAAGTACTGTTAGAGTTAATTTAGTTAAAGTAAGTAGGTAACATTGTTATCCTTAAAATAACATCTATGACACAGATTTAAATTCATACTGTAATCATAAAAAACATGTTGATCATACCAATTTTCTATGGTGAAGTGAATTATGTGGACAACACTAATGAGAGTCAACTACGTATAAATAGTGATATAGAAAAATGTTTCTTGAAATGTTGATTAGAGAAGCAGAAAAGTAATAGTCTAAGAAATAGTGTTTTATTTCAAAATATATAATAAAAACAGAAGGTTTTGCACACAACAATATTAATGATGAAATGTCATCTGTTTGTTTAAGTTTTCTTCATTATACGACCAGAGAGCAAGAAAACACTAGGTAACACTGTGAACTTAGAACCTTGTTGATTCAAAACGAAAAGAAACGTAGGCACGATGACAATTATCTACTTACATAGTAAAAAATCATCTAATTAAAACAAAGAAGAAGGATACGTACAAAATTATTAGATATATTACTAACTACTGCCAGAATAGAGGAAATAAGAATAAAAAAAAACAATAAGGAATAAATAGTAAATCCTGTGCAACATTCCGCTACCAATAAAATGGCTATTGATTACCTCTAGTTGATAGGTTGCATAAGACTTGATAGTTTAAGTGCTAACAAAATTTTAGCAGTGATTCAGATGTCTATCCAGGAATTTGTCAAAAGAAAACCAAATATAACATTAGAAAAACAAATATTATAATTAAACACATACAGGTACCTTAATCCTCTATCGAAAACATCTTCCTGTTTGCTCAACTGACTACTGCATTTTCCTGTTTATTTACTTCAGCTTATTTCAATACATTTAGTAATCGACCTAACTTGTTACCTTTTCTAAATTCAAGGAAAGTTGTTTTAAGAGAATCTGTCACAGGTACTTACGATTAACGGATAGATCTTTTGTAACATAAGTCTAACATAAAGAATCACGTCTATGTGAACATGATTTCCGAATATTTTGAGGTTTTGTGATAGTGGTACCAATATACCTATTATTATTATTTATTATTATTATTACGATTATTACTTCTGCTATTCACAAAATCTTATTGATTAGGTTCTAAAATATCATAGAAATATCCCAACTGTTTCAGAGATAAATTGACGGAATAAAAAGCAGCAAACAAGTTGGAAAGGAACCTGTCTTCATCCGCCTTCCGTTCAATGAAGATGACATCCCATCAAGAATGGATAGGGGGATCAAGGCGGCACAGAAAAGAAGCTTCCCTGCTGCTGATTTCACTATACAACACTAAGTATTCCCTATACCATTCAAAAGCAGATCAATACCCTTCCGACGTCACCTCCAATTGCATTTATAAATTTACATTTACCTGGGCTAGGACTTACATTGGAAGGACAGAAATATGGGCCTCTACATGGTTTCTTAAACAGATTCCTAGGAACCTACGACTGAAAGGGAGTGTGATCTTTAAAAACGTATTGCCAGAAATCTAGATAGTGAATGTGAGCGTTGTATTTAAAATAATCAACAGAAAAAAATGTTACTCCATTTTGGAGAGGTGATTGCTATCAAACATTTCCAACACAACCTATGTATACAGAAGGAAATTTATAGGTATCATTACCAAGGTCTAACTCGATAATACAAAAGAATGTAATTAACATCTTATAACTTAATAATTTTAATTGTTAGCAGTGTATTACAACGAGACATTTCACTGTTAAATAATAGCTCAAATGAAACTCCATGGATAGGTACTGCAGTTTTACCATACCGCTATGGTACAACAGAACTCCAAATTATCTTAAAATAACACAGAATTAAAGTATATTACAAAACAACGAACACTCTTCGAAATACTTTAGTTCGCTTAAAAGAAAAACTCCCCTTCATGTCAACACAGGACTGTGTCTACAAATTAGGATGAGTCGATTGTGATGCCTTCTATATTAGAGAGTCATCTCGCGAAATCTTGACTGGAGCCAAAGAACATATTAGGTACACAAAGAAACCACCTAATAATACCGTAGAACTGGATAGACTTCAAACTAATATTTATTTTATTTATACAGAAGAAATATTTGAGTAGCCTTTTCTTTCCATGGTGAATGAACATTTGTTTGGGAATCTTTGTTAAATTTAATTTAATTTTCAACCTTATCCTCAATCTTCTTGTATTATCATTCTTTTGTCTTCTGATTTTTATCTCTTACATAATCAGACTGATGTTTATATATTTGCTTATTTTATCATGTTGAGCGACTACCCAGTCACTTATCATTACCATTACCTTTACATAACTTTTTAATTATTATTTCCCAAGTATGTTTATCCATACACATTGTAACCCTATTCTTTTGATTATTATGATTTTGGTTAGGTCTCAAACATTTATCTAAACTTCACAAACTAAAGTATTTTAAACACTTGTTAATAATTAAGATTATATTAATGATTGTAATTTTAGGCTGTATGCAGTTAATGAAAAACTGTTAAATTTGACCGCCGAAGTAGACTACATAAATGAAGGTCGAGAGTACATTAGAACAGTACTCAGAAATTTCAAGTAATGTGTTAATTGAAAATACCTCTGTCTAGTTCAAACTATTCTATCAGTTTCTCTGTAAGTATTTTCATTACATTGTGTTGTAATTGTCTAGTTATAACTTCAGTTTGTTGTTTTTGTTCTTAGTTGAATTCAAAATTACTTTTCCCTACTCCAATGTCGATCAAAACATGTTTCAGAAATAATAAGAACTTCCAGCTAGAATTAAGTTCATGATCTCCATGGCTTACGACACCTTCAATACAAGAAATGATTTGTAAACAAGTGGCGTACCTAATTATGAGCATTACTAAACAAATAAGTTGCTTATCTGAGCTCAGTAGCTAAGTGGATAACACGATGGCGTTTGAAGTAAACGATACCAAGTTCCAGTCCCCAATAGGACGAAACACGTGTCCTGGATCCTACTGCTAGCCACTATCGATCTGTGCTTAAAATAAATTAGTTTTATCCATATCATAGGACGACCAAATATATGAGCTACTCACATAATTACTGTTGGAGGATTGAAATGAAGACAGATGATATTAATAAAATAAAGAAAACCAATGGTGAAACATTAATCCAATCAGAACACAATCATTAGATAAAAAGTACGGCTATTTAAAATTATGTTTTAACTAGATAATACCTAGCCTATATAGATAAAAACGATATCAACTAATTTTATAAAATCGAAATGGGAACTGATTAAGACTGATGAACTCGTAGTTGATATTTGAACGCTCAAGACTACGAAGTTATTTACTAAGTAAACAACAAATAATCAGATAATTAAAATAACTCATAGTGTCATTGAATAAGGAAAAGAGAATTCAGCGAAGAAAATTTTCTTTTCGACCAAACCATTTACTTAAGCTGTACATTCTTATATACAGCTATGTGGAAAATGTATGTCTACAGGAGGCTAGGAAAGATTGTATTAGATGAAGAACTATTGAGTGTGTGTCATACTCGACAGATCCTCATCATAAACGGTTATCCACCTAGGTTCGTCGATAGCAACTTAACACCGAGACTTCGTCAGGAAAAAGCTTCGACAGTACAGAAGAAAACTTTGTTTATGAATATGGGATTTAAAGGAGACACAGATGCTGAAATCCTAAATAAACGAATTTCAAAATCGTTGAATAAAACATTTTACGCAGCTAAGCTTCGAATTGTTTTTTTCTAGCCGACCTACCATTTTGGGGTGTGTTAAGGATAAACTTCCGCTTTGGGCCACATCAATGTGTATCTATAAATTTACTTGCTCATGTGGGGCACGTTACATAGGCCGCACAAAGCGGTCACTTTCCCAACGCATCGCGGCACACTATCCGGCTTAGCTCTTAAAAGCAGAATGTAAAAAAATTACTAGTTCGATACAGGAGCATTTAATTAACTGAGGACACATCGCTCCAAAAGACTATTCTTTTAAGATAATTTACAGAGTCAAAGGAACCGGATCGAAGGGGGTTTCGAATCAATATTTTATTCACTGCTGAGGCATTGGCAATCCACGAACTCAAGCCTGAACTTTGCGTGCAGAAACGATTTGTCCAACCTCTCACCCTTCCTTGGCCCTAATTCCCTTAATGGGTATGTTTCTGGTTGCTGTTTTTTTTGCTGCACTTTTATTTGATTATTATCGATTTTTGTTTTTTGAAATTACTGTTTTGCATTTTTAACTGTAATCAGTTATCATTATTACTTTATACAAGTTTTCTTGATTATTATTCAGTCTATGACCTTTGTGTTTGTCGCTTTTCTTCATATCTGTCAATTGGACTATTATCTGACCCATAAATTATTTTCTTCCTTACTCCTTGATTAGTACGTAACCTCAATTGTTATTTATTGTCGAACCAATGTATAATGCAATCTTTCCTAGCCCCCTGTAGACATATATTTTCCATACAACAAATAATCACTGAAATAAGAACTTATCATAGAAAACAGCCTACAAATCTAGGTGAAGAAATGGACTGTTCATTTTGATAATCAATAACGTAAAAAATATTTACATGGAATTCTTTCTGTGATAACACGAGTCAACTGATATAACCTTGGAAGCTTACATAGTTTTATGAAATCAGAATAGCTGTTTCACCTTAGTATGAGACCTACTCTGGAGTGAGAATTCATAACTCTACCAGGGATTAATTCAAAGACAGTCAGGGTACGTAGAGAGCGCTTAAAGTTCGGTCTATCGAATTGATATTGAGTGGTTTTACAGGTCTAACCATCTTCTAATGCTAACTTTCGGTAAGCGCATCGCAACCGATATGGGTGGATTCCAATGGTTACGGTTTCTAACTAGAAGTTCTAGAATTACCTCTTAAAATCAGTACCCCATTAGTCGAACTAAGGTCAGACACTGACAAACCATAAAATCCAACATTCCCCATACCCCCCCCTTATGCAGATTGATGAATAGCTAATTTATCATAGTTGAATAGCTAATTACTGGCAAATTTAAAAGTGAAGTAGATTACGCATACCTTATAATTGTGAATATTTAAAATGGTTAATTCTTTCAGCTAAAATATGGTACCCGAAAGCAAATATCCTGAATTACTCGATTAACAATCAAAACTTCACAATAAATACATTCAATGATAAATTCATATTCAACAAAGAAAAAAACACCTTGAAAAGTTTAATGAATCTTGTATATCATTATCTGTTTTTGCTTACCTGGGAAATGCATTTTTGACTTATTTGTGCGTACACACATCTTTGACGAAGAATATGACTGTAAATCATAAGAAGGATGGGCTAAATCTGAAACTGTTGTTGTCATAGGCGCTGTTGCTGTATTTGTTTTCAAATTATTACTATTGGATGAAAGGAATAGTAATAATTCCGGACTAGGTACAGACTCAATAAACTGATCTGGTTTAAATGATCTTTGGTTTGACGGTATACTACCAACACCGCTTGTAATTGTAGGATTGTTATTAATACTATCATTCTTATTACTGCTATTGTTACCATTATTAGTAGTTGTATGAGTGAATTTAGGGGATCGATTTTCATTATTATTGGTATTATCATTTAGATTTTGCGTATTACTCGAAATTGATGAATTATTATTAATGACATCATTCAATGTATTGGACATAAAATGAAACGGGCTGAAGTTTGAAACGCACATTTCATCATCCAGAATATTTGGGGGATTCTGAAGTTGTTGTGGTGGTTGCTGTTGTATCTTACACGAATTTAATGAGGCTATAGATTCATGAATAACAGGGAAATGGCTAAATCTCTCCTGCATAGACGGAGTACTGGATGAGGTTTGTAAATTATGAGATGAATTTTGTGTATCCCTTATAAGAGTAACGTACGGGTCATCTTTACACTTGAGATTAGAACATGAAGAAAGATTACGATCATATGAACCGGATAATAACTGTCTATTGGATGGTGATGTTGAGGATAAATTAAAGGAATTGTTATATAGTTCTGACTGATTAGGTCTGCTTGAATCTGCTATTGCGGGTGTTTGATTGCCTTCCCATGATGTTATATTTAAATGCTTGCTGAGTGGCAGATGTGTTACACGATTTGAATCACAATAGCTAGTAGGAGGTGAAACAGTTGTTTGTTTCAAAGGTAGAATAGGGGAACGCGATCTCGATTCTATGTTTGGAGAAGTTTTGGGATAAAAATACTCATCATAAGGTTCAAAAACAGGCCTTTTAATACGTCTCGATGAAGTAAGTGAAGAACGCTGTGTTGCATAACTTGATGGTTCTGAAAAAGAACCAGGACTTAAATGTGCACTGGTAGCTGGGCGATTACCGAAATTATCTGTATTTTGATTACCAATTGATAGTGCCGACAAAAGATTATTATTAAAACAATCTTGAACTTCACTTCGAAAATTTTGAATATTTTCCGGACGAAATGAACTCAAATGATCACTTGATACAATAGATTTCATATTAGGATCTATTAAAGACGATCCCCGATTATGAGTTGAAAACTCTTGAGATCCGAAATGTATTTGAGGGATATGATTTCTAGAACTAGAACGTAGATCTGAATTGAAAGGTTGATTTGTTTCATCATCTAATATAATCTCTCGACATAACTCGTTAACACGAGATTCACCTATTACTACTCCACTAGTAGTATCTTGTTCGTGATACATCAAATTCTCAGCTTTCTTTTCTCGTTCAGCAGATGTAGTGAAATGCATTGATGAACTTGGCGCGTATGTAGCGTTCATATGTTGGTCAGTTATACTCTCAGGTGTAACAGAATGTGTTATACCAGGAATATGTTTCTAAACAAAGAAGAAATGAAATCTAAAGTAATATATAAACACCTTAATTTGAAGCAATTCCGACAATGGTTAAAGTTGACTCAAACAATTCGGTACTTAATCCTCCATTAAAAGAACAAAAATCCAATCCGATCGTTAAACAGGAAAAAATATCCTATTTATCTAGACACTTATTGTTTCCAGGCTTCAGGAAACTTTGAAAACCACCTACTTGACTTGCGTTGACGACTAAAATCATTGAATGAGGTTTCATTTTATCATGTATCAAAAATATAAACGAATAACTAGGATTGGGCAAGATGATTGTTGAGTTCATGAACCAATTTAAGTTAGATTACGACTAAAAATCTGGAGGCACTAGAAAGCTATTTCATCCCAGTATGGGACTCCTAAGTAGTGGACATCTATGACCTCACATGCAGAAATCGAATCAAAGACCTTTAGTATCTCGTGCGAACCGTTATTCTCTACACCACTGAGCCGGTATCCAATGGCAGACAAGCTTAAATTCAATCGATCCATGGTATTGAGCGACTATTTTCCATTGTCTCCGGTGGTCAACTTCCTCACACCATATACGGTTGAATTAGATTGGTCATGGCTTCTTAGTAGAACTCCGTGAATTTCCTCTAGAAACTAGTCACCAGTTATCACCTGATGATTGTAAACATAAGGTCGTGAAAATCGTTGAATTCTGTTGAGACCACGATCCAATGTATGATTACATTTGTTTTCACGTTTACAGGTGTTTTCAATAAAGATTGACAAGAAGAAACACACTACGAAAATGGTCTTCCCAAAAAAAGGCCATGCGACGTTTACTATAATAATAGGTAAACAAAAACCAAACATCATTCAGAAAGTTTTCATTTATTCGTCCTGAATGTTGTAACAGTAACTGCGAACTACCACTTAATATTGCGCGTATTACTTAAGACCAGAAACATTTTTCATCGATTAACAGTAGCATACAACTAATAAGTGCTAAGCAAAATAAGTCCCAAAATCATTATTGAATAATTATGTGTGTGCAAAATACTATTCCTTAGTTTCCACTAGCTAATAGTTTCATGTTCGATTCTCATCGATTCAACTGCAAAAGTTTTTTTGAAATCCGACTAAACAATAACAAATTACCGTTGATTCATATGCTTCAGTGTCTTACAACTGTGATGAATGCTACTCATGTACAAATCACAAGATGTATGCATCATAATCAAGTTCCTGAAATAAGACAGTTGATGAAACAAAATTTAGATATATGCAAAAATATTCTTTGAATTCCACTATACTTTGACATATCGGGTCAATTAGAAAACGACGAAATAATAAGTGCACACGATTGGCATGAGGATGAGACATACACTATTGGTGGCTTAACTTCCTAAGGGATATATATATATATATATATATTCTCGATTCGGTTAGTCAATGAATTTGGTAGGTTGGACTCGTGTAAAGGAAAATTGCATATCAGTAATAACTTTCGGACACCGCACGACGCAACATTGTTTATTATAGTGACATAGCGATGCAACTATAAATAGCTTTAATCAGTGATCTACTGAAACGACTTAAAACTTCGAGTACATAAACAGTTTTTTATTTTGCGAACACTTACTGGAGCAATGAAAAACCATATTAAAGTGAAGCAGCATGTTTCAGTAAGAAAAGTGTAGAAAACATACATGTGAATACACGAAGTTCTATAAAATAATAACAAATCAATTCCAACGGTAAGTTAAGACTAACATTGTAGGAGCAAGTTTATTAGGTGGTAGGTTGGTGGTAATGAATGCTACTCAAAAGATTGTTTGTAGGTAGTGTGTAGCGGAAAGTGACGTCAAAGTCTCTACAATTGTCAAAAGGAGTGAAGAGTTTCAGTGCATCGGCATAACACGTAGACAGCAGAAGAGAAGACGGTTCAGACTGCATAACACACCGAAAGACGCAGATGGAAGATTGAACGTATGTGTATCATGTTAACAATTCATAACCTTTCGCAATAAATAAACATTCCTCCTGCTTCTTGTCATTTACATGTGGAGATAGTTAGCAGGAAACCATAAACCTACGTTTTGTACCAGTCGACACTCATCAGCAAACCATAGATACAAATCCAATGGAATTGATGCTCCCAGTGAGATTCGAACCCATACCAGTCAGCTAGCTTGATAGTTTACGTCGTTATTAATGAACTGTGTCGGGCTGCAACAGAACTCTTTTAAAACTGAATCTTGCTATCTACTACTATCCTGATAATTAAACTGCCATTCCTGTCGATAACACATGTCATTAAGTATGTATAGATGAATTTCTAAAGAGTGACACCATTCCAACAACAAAAGCCAAACCAAAAGAGAATGAAATGTTTAATGTGTCCTGTTAAATAAGAGTCATTAATGAGAAGTTTAATCAGTTAAAAGATTATTTCATGTCATAATCAACAAAGAATAGTTTTTTTTAAAAAAAAAATTGATTAGAAGTTATGCTGAAGCTAATTATAAGCATCGGAACAAAGACAAGAGAAAAAACTCTCCATGATACATACCTTTAACAAAACCGGTACTGTTTGCTTAAGCATATATATATATATATATATATATATATATATATATATATATACATGCGCTTAATGTGGATCAATAATGTGCAAAACAAGGAAATTAGTTCATACTACTAAGTACGGTAAGAAAGCATCGCTATGTATGTATACATACGAATTAACAGAACAAGGTAATCCATAATAGTACAATTTGAACAATGTTATCAAAAAAGCAGCAGTAAAAAAAAGAGAAAACGAAAATAAAATATGACTAACTGGTATGTCTGATATTGATCCAGGAAATTCCAGTGCCATTGAAACAGATGAAGTAATCGGTGTTTTAGTTCCTGTTCGTATAGAAACATCAGCTTCACTTAACTGATCAGTTGTATTTGAAAAAAACGGATCATTATTATTACTGACTGCATCACCATCCGATAAGTAAGAGAATTTGCCTTCTTTACGGTTGATCAACTTTATCAAATAATAATAATGGTGATGATGATGGCAACGAGGATTATGTGTGTTTATTATGTGAAAAACATAACGAAGAAAAAAACAACAGTAGTATAAAGTTGATTACTTGCAGAATAACAACAACAATGAAAAGGAAAAAGAAACCATGGTATATGCAACTTATCAGTTAGTAGTTTAAAAGAAGATATTTTATGATACCATTACTAACTATATTTATTACGTATTAATAGATAGACTGACCCATCATCAAAAAATACTACACATTAAATTTCAGATGAATTCCGACATTTTTAAATCTGTCTGATGAAATCGTCGCAAAATAATAGCAATGAACATTTGTATATTTCGATAGACAAATTCCAATATTGAGGACATTAAATACTTGTTTCGATAAAGAAATTTTTAGATAATTCAATGGGTGAAAGAGATTTAAAACCTGGTACAACAAGTATAACGATCTAGTTTTCCACATATCTCAAGAACATAGAAAGTGGAGTTTATGAAAGAGAGCAGCTTAAAACATGAAAAGTTCATAATGATATATATAAAGTTTAGAGGAATGTAACAAAAAGCGTATCATCACAATTAGCGATCCACTTTGAATATCTATAACTCTACAAAAAATATTTAAGATCTAAAATCAAGTACCAGGCAAAACTAATCGCATTCTGCGAGCAACAGTGATATTATGTACTTTGAATAGCTTGACAATTTTTCAATATAATTTAAACTTAGTTGACATAGAATCCATGTAACAATTTTCTTTATTAATTACCGTATTCCTTTAACAGTGTACAGGTTTGTGCTTTCCTGTTCAATAAATGTTTTATGTGTAAATTTGCAATACTATCTGACTGTTCAAATTGACGTGTGTGAGAGGAATCCGAATTTGTAAACCAGTGGTTGAAAGCAGAATTGCTTAACTGCTAATATAAGTCGTATATTTTACGTAAAACACAATAATTGAAAAATTACAACCCAATTAACTAATTTATATACTTTACATGTAACATTAAGTTTCACCCTGAAATTTACCACTCTCAAACTCTACTCCAAATCAGTAATGCTTCAAAAATACCGATAGACAAAAGCTGTGCACTTAAATGGACCCAAATTGCTTATTTAATCACTTGGATAGAAAGGAAAGATTGTTGGATGAACTAATGTATATGTATCTTTGTAATTTAAACTCAAAATCCGTAATAAAATGAGAAATAAATTAAAAGAATAAGAAATTGGAAATTTTAGGACATTTTTTCAGCAAATTCAGTTATATTACTTCCAAACTGTAAATTTGTACAGTATCCTATGAAATTCGCTATGAACTCAGTTATTAATATCAGCATTCAAATATCATAAGTTTTATACGATAGCGGATTTCGAGTTTATTCAATATTACCTCCAAGTATAAAACCTTGAAACAAAAGGAGTACAAAAATAATACAAATCGTCTGTATTTAGATAGATAAAGCTATGAAAATTCAACAGACTTGTGGGGATTTACACTTTAGTCTATCAATTATAACTATTGTATGAGAGCTAATAACATCAAAACAACTGTCAACAAACATCGAAGTCAGAATCTTCAATATGAACGTCAAGATGGTTCTACTATACGGGGCTGAAACTTGAAGAACTACCACAATCATCATCAAAAATATACAAGTATTTCTCAACAATTGTCTACGTAAGATACCCAATGTCTGTTAGTCGGATATTATCAGCAACAGTCTACTGTGGGGGAGGGGGAACAAACCACCTTCCATCTGAAGAGAAAATTAAGAAAAGACGTTGGAGGTGGACAGGACATACATTGAGGAAATCATCAAACTGCATCACGAGGCAAGTGCTAACTTGGAATCCTGAAGTCAAAGGAAAGAGAGGCAGACCAAAGAGCACATCGCACCAGGAATGCCGGAGAGACATCATAAGAATGAACAGCACTTGCAAACAGCTGGAAGGTAGAGCTCAGGAGAGAGTCGGTTGAAGAATTCTGGTCGGCAGTCTATGTTCTAAGAGGGATAACAGGCATAAGTATATCATAACATGAATCAACTGGATGAATAAACTTTACCAAGGAAACTGAAATTCAAACTAGTACACAACTACACATTTAAACATATTCTACTTAAATAAATTTAAAAAAGAAACATAACTAACAGATAAATATGCATATACATAATTGGTAATGACAATAATGACGTAGCTCTTTATTATCATTTTCACCGACAAATGGAATTGTATTTTATGCATCACATGACTAATATATTAAAAATTCGAATGTTAACATGTCGAAGAGGTTTTGATTTTGTAAGGAATCAAATTGAATGAATGAGTTGTTAGGAAAGAAATGCATTCATATTTAATAGTTTGAGGAATTAAAAAAGTCCAAACAATGTTTAATTTCTTGTGACTATGTAATGAAATTTTATACGTCTATAACCATTTTTCTTTAGTACGTCTAAAGAGATTTGTTTTGGTTCTATTTCGAAATACCAATGACTAGGTCGAAAATGAAACACTTAGACTTTACGGCGAGTCTGCTACTGAATTCATATTGAATGCTTCACAATTTCAGAATCAGTCAATTTAGGATACTTCGTGACTATCGTCTACTAGTAATAGATTGCATATGGTTGAAATTCATCACAAACCAAAACTTAAATAATTTCCACAAACCTTTCAGGATAACATTTGTTTGGGAGGTAGTATTCTCCACAGATTAATCTCATTCGGGGTACCACCCAAAGCTAATGAACAATCAACAGTTGCTTCGTCCTAGTATGGGATTTATTAGTAGTTCCCTCTGGTTTTTCAACTATATACCGAATGAGATCAATGTGTAAGAAATACTATAAATAAAATAAATCTCCACAAAACCCCCTCAAATAATATTTATTTTACGAAAAGTTTTTTAAACTTTCAGATAATCTATATGTGTAATGAAACAAATGTCAAATAATCTAGGATTAACTAGTGATTTCTGTTTAAACTATTAATCCCCTTAAAATTACATTAAAACTTATCATAATCATTTCATGAACTAATTCATATCCTCAGATTACAATAAATATCAGGAATAAGTGACGAATGATATAATATATTATAATATTTTTAAATATTTCTAATGTATCATCTTATATAATGAGAAAAAATTGAAATGGAACAGTAACTTTTTGACAAAATGCATCACAAGTATGAACTCTGTTTTGTTTACTTCAGTTTGAGCAGGCAAGTTGTATCATTAGTTCTCAGAAAAGGTAGAGAACATAAGTCTATGTTTTGTAATTCAGTGAAATACCAAACATTAGTATGAGGGTAGACATAGATGCTCTATACACGTATGACAACGGTAATTTTGCATCAATAAAGCTGAAATATGAATTAATATCATTAATATTTGTTACCATTGTTTTTCACAAACAAGTCTTATTCAGACAACCATTAAAAATCTGGAAGCACTGAACGGCTATTTCATCGTGGTATGGGGGCTCACCAGAAGTGCACATCTACGACCTCGCATACAGGAATCGAATCCAAGACCTTTAGTCTCATAAGCGAACTCTTAGCCCATAGACTGCTGATTCGGTATCCGATGGTACTGCGTAACTTCAACCAATCCACGATATTGCGAGACCATAGTGACTAGTGGAGTTCAACCATATCGGGTGTGAGATAGTTATCCACTCCAATCAATAGAGGATGGGCGCACAATATCGTGAAGTTGCACATTAACACCGTCAAATACCGGGTCAGCGATCTAGAGGTTAGGCATTCGTGCACAGGACCGAAGGTATTGGGTTCAATTCCCGGACGAAAGGTCGTAGGTACACACTTCTGCTGAGTCCTATTCTGGGACAAAACCGCCGTCTAGTGATGATTTCAATAAAATTAGTCCGTGATTTAAAATCTATGAAAGTTTTCTACAAACCCCATACTGATGAAATAAAATTGTCAATGTCTACAATATAATGGCTAGTACATAATGTTAACTTGGATGAGATTAAATGTTAATTGAATTTAAACAATTAATACTCATAATAAATAAAAATAATATAGGGTGATAGAAATCATAGTAACTGAGGGTTAGATCAAATGTTTAGTTGAAGATTATAGAATGCATAGAATGTGAATTAGGTAGGACTTCCAAAGATTCACAAGAATAATACTGCACTAAGATCAGTGGTTGATCTTACAAATTCACCAACCTACAACCTAGCGAAATACTTAGCTAGGATACTTAAACTGTATGAAAAGCTGATCAATCATGGAACTAAAAACTATATGGAATTTAAGAATATTATTGATATCATCGATATAGAAGAGGATGAAATAATGG
This sequence comes from Schistosoma mansoni, assembly GCF_000237925.1. Taxonomy (NCBI): domain Eukaryota; kingdom Metazoa; phylum Platyhelminthes; class Trematoda; order Strigeidida; family Schistosomatidae; genus Schistosoma; species Schistosoma mansoni. The sequence goes on from NC_031497.1 coordinate 8,499,693, forward strand.
CAAGTTTTGGTGTTTCTTCCATATTTACTAACGTACTTATCAATAGAGCGTTGGATATTATTTATGTTTGTTTAGAATCTGGTTCGGATTTGAATTTACGTTGCCCATTAGATCCATCTGAGGTTATCAAATGCTCGAAACTATATTTAAGATCCACCTTTTTCATATTTCGAGATCTTTACAGACAAAAAGAAGGTATAGTTATGGGCTCCCCAGTTTCTCCGTTTGTGGCGAGTTTATTCATGCATTCCCTAGAAACTAGCGCAGTCGCAAGAAGTGTATGTCCACCAAAGGTCTGGTTACGGTATGTAGATGACATTTTTGTTATCATTAAACAGAATTGTTTAGAAGAATTGAACATACTCATTAGATTTTATTTGAGTAACCTAAATATACAGACAATTGATTTACAGAATTTAACATGTCGTCTTCGCAAACACCTACACTAACTTTAAGAGTGTGATTTGAAGAAGTATTACAATGCGAAAAAAATTATGTGGAATCTAGAATATTCTTCATGGAAAAATAAAAGGGTATCATTAATGTGACTGAAGAGATTGAAATAAGTCTAAACAGTAGAAAGTAAACGACAAATTGAAAGGTGAGAAAGACCCTATTAGAACCACAGTTTGTCAACAACACCAGCTAATTTCAGTCGTCTATGTTCACAAAGAAGTAACTCAGAACGTAAATAACATTCTTGACTATCTATTTTCTAACGGTTAAAAATAGTAGGGACACTAGGCTAGTACTGAATAATTAAATATTTTAACTCCAGGTACACATAAAACTGAACACCTAATAATACCAACAATTAGTTATATATAACGTAAAAATCAGCACATATGTTTGTCCATTCAATCAGTGATTAATGCTTTGAAGATATCCATAATCAAACACTTGTAAATTATCCATTTCTTCTATTTTCATACATCATGTTCCAGCTCCCAGTAATGAAAGAGAACCGCTGTTTGTGCCGTTAGCAGCACAATATACGAAACGTAATGTTTTCGAGAAATTTTCAGTCACTATAATTGCCATTAGACGGCTAGAGACAATCGGTGAGTATCTATGGATATAGATTTTGCGCTAGTGAGTGACAAACTCCAGGTACGAATATCTAAGAGAGTTCCAGTCTTTTCATGGTTCAGGATATACCCAACTGATAATTGATGAAATCTAAGTCGAGACTTTTTATTACTGGCTCCAACCATTAAGAACGAAATAAGGTGCAACTTGATATCAAGTCACTTGGTTTAATGGATATATTGTGAGCTCGATAGGTATGTTCCGGTCAGTTCTCCTGAAAACCCATCATTCTTCACCACCTAGTGAATGATTAGTGTAGCCATGGTAGTCAAGCTGATGCTTTTATGATTATTGCAACAAGATCTTCGGCCTTTCTTTTTTTATTTATTTAAACACATAAATATTGGTACAAAGGGGCACCAGATATGTATCGACATTTCTCAAAACCAATGGGGTAACCAACGCTAAAAGCCTGTCAGTTCATACCTTTTTATACTACAATAGATGTCTTAACACCTTATTAACTTTAACTAATAATTTCATAAATACACACTATCGACTTTTTCTGGTTTGCTACGTTTTAGGCTTGTCACGACCTTTTGAATTTCGGTAAGAGTTATAAGGACAATCCCAATGTTTCATACTTAGAAGTCAAAAGGTTGAAAGAATATTACTTAATAGTTTATAAGTTAAAAAGATGTGTTAATATATCGCACAAAAAAATCAAGTTTACTTTGTAAACAAATACAACTAAATATAAACATACTTCTGCTATATCTCTATTGGTTTTTGATTCATGTGGTTCATTGAATTCAGTATATCGTAATAAAATTTTGTCCATATCTGAACTAGCATATTGAAACAACTTTTGTGAACTCGTAAATACAATTAAAGCTATTTCACAATCACACAATATACTCAACTCGTATGCTTTTTTCATCAAACCCAATTTACGTTTCGTGAATGTAACCTGAATAGGAAATAAATATTTTAAAAATAATCTAATATGGATGTATGATAACAAAATAAATAAAAGAATAATAAAATAATCACCGACATGTAATATGTATAGTAAGGGCTGTATCAAAGATATCATGTAAGGATTAATAATGTTTATAATAAAGATGAAATATATTTGTGTACATAATCTAAGTAATTTCTTGGAAGTCGTAAGTCAAAACTATTGGGACGACTGGACTAAAAGAAAATATTTGCTGAATTGTCTTTAATTCTTCGTCAATGATACAATGAGCTGATTTCATTAGTTGACAAATATTCTGTTTGATTAAGCGTTTCATGAAGGTGAATTTAAGTAGCCGATTGGTTTCATAACGATTTCACTCCAACTTCACAACCATTGAGAAAACTTAGGAGCACCGTTTAGTTGTTACGTTGTGGCTTGGGACTTTTCAGAAGTACGAACTACATTAGGAATCAAAACCAAGACCTACAGATTTCGAGACGAGAACGTTCCCCTCCCAAATAGGTTAGAATTCAATGACACTCATTTCCAATTTCAGTTAACGATAAGTGGTAATCATTCAATCCCGTTGTTGGGTAACTGGAGTGCTTGCCACATTTTAAATATTTATCTCAAAGTTAGTCACTAGCAAGCATACAATATTTCATAGAAAAAGTGAAAAGTAAACACTGTAATCCATGACATACCTGACGATTTCGTTCGTCTGTAATCTTCTTGATGAGTATTTTTTTGCGACCCATGAAGTAAAATTTAAATAATTCCAAAAAAACTATAATGATATGGTAACACAGATGAAAACATTGAGAACGTCAGCAACAAAAAAAACTAAGAACAAACAGAGAATCAAATAAGACAAAATTACAATAACAACGAGAGGAATAAAAAAAAGTGAATAGATAGTCTTCCTTTTCAAATACAATAAAAAAATTGTAATAACTGTAACAAGATATGCAGGCTAGAAGGATACCAAATAATAGTTGGGGAATTATATTATTCTATCTAAGGTGATGATAACAGAGAGAAAAATATGACAAGTTAAAATAATTGCTCTTGTTTTTTTCAGAAAATTTGAAATAGAAACAAACAAAACAGAAACTTTAAACAAACAATTAATTAATTAAATTACTCTTTCGCTCTATTTTAAATAAAATATTTATACTTATATATAATTGATATGAAATAAATTAGAAAATAAACAGATTAATATACTGAAAAAATTGATGAAAGAAAAGTAAAATAGGCGAGAGCCGAAAACAAATAATATTATAAGTTTTTTTTAAGAATCTGCTTTTTGGCGCCTCCCCTTTTGTAGCACCTAAAATATAATTAAAATCTAGTTAATGTGTTTTAAGTAAAATATGGAAAGACTATGTATGTAATTACGTATGAATGTGTGTGTGTCTGGACAAATAAGATAATATATATATCACGATAATTTTGTCTTTTTTAAAAACCCTCGATTTTATAAGTGTGCAGACATAGATTAGACTTTCTTGAAGATTGAATGATATGAAAATCTGGTTGGTGCCTAACCAGATCAGTTACAGTATAAATTATCTGAAATGTATTGGAAAATAAAAAAGAAATTAACGAAATGAAAACTAATAAACTACTTTGCTTAACAATTAAAACGAAATCATAGATCTCGGTTCTAGTTAGTTATGAGGAAATAATTATTAAATATTTCATACATTGGAAGGTAAATTATACATGATCTTCGTTTTTGACTTTGATTTTGAGACCCTTAATATCCCGAAGCGGATGAGGGTGGGGAAGGTCCACTCTCTATCTCGAAGTGCTCCCATATAGCCACGCATACACAGTCACTGTCAGAGAAGTCCTATTCACTTCCTTCCCACGGCGGGGGTACTGTTTACGAAATTGAGAAGACGAAAAGTGAATGTCCGATGATATAACTTGGTTGGTGAATACGGAGGATCCACCTAGGGCAGTTTAAAAACCTTCACTCTAAACCAATGGTCACATAAGCTCTAGGATCCTGAGGGAACAAATGGCGTATTAACCTACTGTTGGTCACTGGCTACCCTGGGACTGCATCACCTAACGCTGCTTCGCTGCCTTGTGGATTGGAACTCTAGGTTGAAAGTTCAGAGGATGACCACTCAACAAAACCACTCGCTTCACTCCGGGCGCCCGTGAAGTATCCAAGCACACAGACAAACCTCAATTCTAAACCAATAGTGCACATGGGATCCAGTATCCTTGGGGAACAAATGGCGTATGAATCAATCGTTGGTCACCGGCTACCATGGGACTACATCTCCTTACGATGCCCCACTGCCTTGTGGATTGGATCCTTCGGTCGAAGGTTGCGGGCGTGACACCCTGTGAAAACCACCTGATTCGGTTTGAGCACATGAGCAGTATCACAGCCCTCACACAAATCAAATAAGATTTGTGCGGCGCATATGTATTCGGTGCCCCCTTGTACTAATATTTATGTGTTTAAATAAATAAATTCAAACTTTGCTCTACGAGTTGAAGGATCTTCATTCAGAAGAATTATGAAGTCTTGGGATGAAAGTCGAGATTCTACGGAAGTCACGAGACCGACACCTTTTCTAGCAACCAGAACAACAAATAATATAGACACATAGAAATTCCAGACAATGTGGGAAACTATGAGGGCCAATCAAATAGCTACGAAAATGAAATACAACTTGTAGGTGCTCGGACTAAGTGAAACTCATTGGACCCAACATGGACAGAAAAGGAAAGACTCGGTAGAGATGTTGATGTACTCTGGTCAGGAAAAGGAAAATGCTTTGTGAAAATACAAGGAGTTGCATTGATCAGTTAGTCAGTCACAATGTAGAACTTCGTACGTACGCACCTCAGTTCGAGTTGCCATGCCACATTAGCACAGAGATTCAGTTGTCGATCCAAATCCAATAATGGTAGAGGTAGTAAGAGTATAAGCATTAATGTGAAAGATTAGGGTTTAAAGATATTATTCAAGGAGTATAATCCAGTGAAATAAATTTGAAAAGAGAAAAAGAGACATGAAGATTTCAGAAGATAAGGATTTGGGTGAACACAAAGAGTGGATGTACCTACGCCATTGCAAACGATTTTGAGCCATGCCATTCAAGGTCTCTAACCATCGGTTGCTATCATCTCGCGGATCCCAACCAGGTAGTCTACACCTACCAACATAGTTCAGTCCAATCGTTAGTGACTTCATAGATTTGTGCCACGTTTCGGTCTGGTCGCCCCTAGCTTTCTTCCAACCTACTCCTACACCATAAAGCATTGCACGTCGGGGCAGTCGGTGGTTGGGCATACGTAATACGTGTCTCAGCCATCTCAACTGAAGTTTCACTACTTCATCAATCGATTTGCCATCCTTACCTAGTACCCGTTTCCTAACAATTGCATTACTTACCCGGTGGTCCCAGGATATACGAGCAATGCTTCAAAGACACCTATGATCGAATACTAGTAGCCTACGAATATCTTCTACTCTCATCGGTCATGTTTCACTGCCATAAAGTAGGACGGAACGAACTGCTGCACAGTAAACCCGTCCTTTGGTTGCTAGACGGATATCTCGCCTACGCCATAAATGACGCAAGTTGGCGAAAGCTAGACGAGCCTTCGTATCCGTGTTGAGATTTCGTCAAGCACCAGACCACAAGGGTTGATAAGACTCCCAAGATAAGTGAAGCGGTGGACACGCTCAACTACTTCACTTCCTAACATTAGTTCAGGTGTCGATGCAACCCAATCCTGAAGTAACATTTTGCACTTCGAGGAGGAGTCTCGCATCCCGAACATGCCTGCATTGTTGCTTATAGTGGTCAGAAGACTGCATTTTGTCAGCGTCTTCACCAAATAGAACTATGTCATCGGCATATTCGAAGTTAACAAATAAGTCTCCTGGTAGAAGTTCAACCCATCTAAATTTGGATGAGGAAAGTGTTATTTCTAAAAGTACATCTACGACTAAGTTAAACAAGAATGGAGAGAGTGGACAGCCCTGACGAACACCACTTGAGGTAATCAATTCTGATGACAGTTCTCCATAAGCTCTAACTCGACCAGTTGTGTTCGAGTAGAGAGCATTTATGAGGTTAGTGTACTTCTTTGGTACTCCTTTCAGTGACAAACAATGCCACAAAACCTCACGTTCAATGGAGTCAAAAGCCGCCTTAAGACGCAGACAGATACGTGCTTGCACGTGCTCGAGCATTGTGCCAAATAGTATAACAGGCCTCCTTAGCCAGGACTTAAGAAACTCGCACTATCGATTTGTGCTGCGTCTCCGAAACGCGCATACAAGATCCGAGTAGCGTCATTCATTTGACCTCACCATGTCAAGATAAAGAACCAACACGATTCAAGCTTCGTGTATCTCGAAGCCCTGATGCTGCTCTCCATGGCCTCACTGGCGTAGGTATAACACTGAGTCCTCGGGCAGAACTAGCTCTTTTAGAATGGATCCCAGTAGACAGTCGTCTGGACGTAGGAAAGACACTGCAGGGAAACCTCTTAGGGTTCTACTTAATGATAGCCAAGCTAAGAATATATTTCAGGAACTGGAAAAACAGTTAGGCAGACATGTAAGTTGTGCCCAGCCCGAGGCAGCGTGGAATGACATCCGAAAAGCTGTGGAAACAGCAGTGATGTCTGTTAGTATGGTAAACCATAAGGTTAGGGAGAAACACTGGATCTCAGCAGCATCTACCGCACTGATATATGCTCGAAAACTCAACCCATCTGGCTTTGAACATAACGAAGAGCGGAGTCAACTTAAGCGCAGGCTAGCAAGAAGCCTACGCAATGATCGCGAACGGTGGTGGGTAGGGAAAACAAGAGAGATGAAAAAGGCAGCGGCAATAGGTAACAGCAGACTCATTAAAGAAACCGGTATTAGGAACCCGAATATCAGTGAAACAATCTCAGATAAAGATGGACATATCATTCGTTCTCAATCCAAGAGATTGGATCGATGGGCAGAACACTTTAGGGATCAGTTCAACTGGCCTTCAGCCACACTTCAGTTACCCACGATCCCCAGTCGTCCTGAATGGCAAATTGAGGTAAGTCCTACAACTCTCTACGAGGTTGAAAAAGCTATAGGAAATCTGAAGCGAGGGAGAGCAGCAGGCCCTGACAGGTTTATACCCCTGAGATTTTTAAGGATGGCGGTCCAGTACTAGCAGCGAGATTGACTGAGGTCTTAGGTAGAATCTGGGAACTGGACGTAATTCCATGTGACTGGTCTCAATCACTGATTGTGCCAGTCTATAAGAAAGGACAAAAGTCCTCTTGTGACAATCACAGAGGGATCGGTTTGAATAATATAGTGTCTAAAATATTAGCTTCAATAATACTCGGACGCCTAACCAAAGCTCGTGAAGAGCAGACTAGAGAGAACCAGGCTGGTTTTCGACCTGGACGTGGTTGCATAGACCAGATATTCACTTTACGTCAGGTCCTAGAACATAGACACACATTCAGACGTCCCACAATCGTAGTATTTCTCGACCTTAAGGCGGCTTTTGACTCCATTGAACGTGAGGTTTTGTGGCATTGTTTGTCACTGAAAGGAGTACCAAAGAAGTACACTAACCTCATAAATGCTCTCTACTCGAACACAACTGGTCGAGTTAGAGCTTATGGCGAACTGTCATCAGAATTGATTACCTCAAGTGGTGTTCGTCAGGGCTGTCCACTCTCTCCATTCTTGTTTAACTTAGTCGTAGATGTACTTTTAGAAATAACACTTTCCTCATCCAAATTTAGATGGGTTGAACTTCTACCAGGAGACTTATTTGTTATTTGTCATTCGGCCGAGCTTTGGTTCAACAATACGTAAACTAAACACGATAACATCACATGAGGATTTTTCGTACTATATGTATATACATTTATCACTTACTCGATCTATCAAATGTACATCCTGTATTTGTAAACTTAGACATTCTTGATTTAGTCAACAATGCTTTCGAGTTTTATTGTTGTGCACCTGAGATGTGTTAATTCATAATTGTGGCAGTATATTAAAATATTAATCAAGTTCTCTGCTTCTGAAATGAGACCTGCCTCATATAAGTTAGATGAGATTGTCGCATACCAACTACATGACCGAGTAAATATTAAAATATAGGGTTTATTTGGTACTAGCAACGAATAAAACTACCTATTATCTTATATCACCATCTGTTGAATCTCACTATTGGTTGTCTTCGATGACTCAGTGGGCAATGTGTCCAATACGTATAGTGCTCTGTTAAATTATGGGTTAACGGACAGTGTAAGTAGTTGTAGTCATGTTAGTCATTTCCATCTCCAGGAGTTGAACTTTTACCGGGAGGCTCACTTGTTGACTTAGAATACGCCGACGACATAGTTTTATTTGGTGAAGACGCTGACAAAATGCAGTCTTCTGACCACTATAAGCAACAATGCAGGCATGTTCGGGATGCGAGACTCCTCCTCGAAGTGCAAAATGTTACTTCAGGATTGGGTTGCATCGACACCTGAACTAATGTTAGGAAGTGAAGTAGTTGAGCGTGTCCACCGCTTCACTTATCTTGGGAGTCTTATCAACCCTTGTGGTCTGGTGCTTGACGAAATCTCAACACGGATACGAAGGCTCGTCTAGCTTTCGCCAACTTGCGTCATTTATGGCGTAGGCGAGATATCCGTCTAGCAACCAAAGGACGGGTTTACTGTGCAGCAGTTCGTTCCGTCCTACTTTATGGCAGTGAAACATGACCGATAAGAGTAGAGGATATTCGTAGGCTACTAGTATTCGATCATAGGTGTCTTTGAAGCATTGCTCGTATATCCTGGGACCACCGGGTAAGTAATGCAATTGTTAGGAAACGGGTACTAGGTAAGGATGGCAAATCGATTGATGAAGTAGTGAAACTTCAGTTGAGATGGCTGAGACACGTATTACGTATGCCCAACCACCGACTGCCCCGACGTGCAATGCTTTATGGTGTAGGAGTAGGTTGGAAGAAAGCTAGGGGCGACCAGACCGAAACGTGGCACAAATCTATGAAGTCACTAACGATTGGACTGAACCATGTTGGTAGGTGTAGACTACCTGGTTGGGATCCGCGAGATGATAGCAACCGATGGTTAGAGACCTTGAATGGCATGGCTCAAAATCGTTTGCAATGGCGTAGGTACATCCACTCTTTGTGTTCACCCAAATCCTTATCTTCTGAAATCTTCATGTCTCATTTTCTCTTTTCAAATTTATTTCACTGGATTATACTCCTTGAATAATATCTTTAAACCCTAATCTTTCACATTAATGCTTATACTCTTACTACCTCTACCATTATTGGATTTGGATCGACAACTGAATCTCTGTGCTAATGTGGCATGGCAACTCGAACTGAGGTGCGTACGTACGAAGTTCTACATTGTGACTGAGTTTGTAAACCTACATCATATAAGATTGTCCGGAACAAGCTTGTTTGAAGAAAAGAAGCACTAAAATTGACCTTGGAATAGTGGGTTTATACACGGTCTGGCTTATGCAGCTGGTGTTTTTCTGACTCACAACCATACTTATTAAATATGAAACCTAATTTAGTGACACTCAATTAAGTCGATCGGAAAACTGTGATAAGGGACAGTCCACTGAATAAACCACCAACATTTCAACGATTTGGCAGCAGTATTTCACTTTAGTCAACTAAGAAGTAGTGCTAGCACCTGTATCAACAAGACCATTTTAAGACCTAGAATATAGAACTGAAGTTCATTACTGCTTCGCTACATAAAAGGGTTTAAGGATTCCCATTGAAAAAAATGACGTCCGATCAAAGACCATACTGTATGTTGCTACAACGATGTCGTAGATTTTCAGAAGTCAATGAGACAAACCGATCATTTAAAGTCCTGCTTGGATTCATTATCTGAAGTGAAGAAATACTGTATAGTCTATTTCAAGCTTCTGCCGTAGTGATAAGAATAACATTCATTTGACTCCTTTTCCAGATTGAAACTCATGCACTTGTTTACCAGTCATACATTAAGTGTGAGGTCTAATGATGTTATCAAGTTAGTTGACCTAAAGGTGGAGCGAGGTTCGAACCTGAAAATTGGGGACTGAGAATGGAATACCTTAGACACTGAGTCCACGCTCCAATGAATTAAACTCAGATCCACCCAAAGAGGATAATGAAGGATGTAAAGGGGCCATAGCAGTATAAATAGTATCAGTTAGTTAGGTCATATAATGATATAGTCTTCAATTCCAACTATTCTTTTAAGAAAGCCCACATATTCACAAGAAACGCAAGCGAAATGCTTTTTCGGTTGGTTATTATGGCCAATTTTTGAAAGTGCATACATTATATGAACATTGTTTATAGGTGCGTGACTAAACTTGTTTTAAATACTAAAGCTTTAGGGACTATTTAAACTGTAGATCCATTTATAGGACCCTACTGAACTTAAAGTATATTACTTCATATCAATTAGTAAACAGATCGCTGTTTAGAGGTGCAAATGGATCCGATTCTAAAATCGGATCGGAATTCTCCATGTTATTTCTTTTAACTTCAATAGTTTTTGTTGGCTTTAGTCAATAGTGATCTTTATAATTTGCCACTTTAAATGAAACGTTTTATGCTGCTTCTTGGGTAAAATACTTTGAAATCCCATATCATTCACGTCTGAAAAACTAATAAAAACCGATAAACTAAAATTTTCCTACAACTTCAGCTTATTAAACATTTTTCAGTAGTTTTCACACCTTACATGATTTAAAACATGAATTTAGTTGGTACGAAGTCAGTGATAAACTTTAAGTAGACGATAAACGGACGCCTTGAAGTTTTACGTATTGAGAAAAACTACTCTTGGGTAGACAGTACATTTAAGTCACGAATCTTCAACGTAAATCAAAACGAAATAAACATGGAAACTCACACTTAGGCAGTAACGCATTCTTTTAGGAACAGCGCCTTTGATTTGTTCAAATGGTGCAAATGGTTCAAATGGTTGAGGACGGAATAGAAGAAGCTTTCGCTTAACGGGCTCCTGTGTCTAGTAGCAGTGGATCACCAATACCTTCAGTCAAAAACCTAGGTATATTAACGATAATAGAGGGGAAAAAATGAATTTGGTAAATCATAATAAGTTATCCTTAGTCCTTAAGAATAAGTCAAGTTTCCTATTAAAGGACTCCTGAAAAGTCGCTTGGACTATCTCAGTCGGCAGCGAATTCCGACATTTGATAACTCTTACGGAATAGAAGTTGTGTCTGCAGTCTGTTCTGCTATATTGGGTCTCCAGTTTCTGAGTGTTACCTCTTAGGTTAGTGTTATGACTAAGCTTAAGAAGATGTTTAAGGGGATGACCAGAAGTGTTAAGGATGCTGTAAGTCATAAGAGGGTCACCTCTAAGACGCCTGTACTCTAACGGGTAAAGGTTAAGTGATTGGGGGCGCTCTTCGTAAGGTTTGAATTTGAGTCCCCGAACTGATTTCGTGGCTCGACGTTGGATACGTCCTATTGAGTGTATCCTGAAAGCTAATCTATGAACGAAGACAGTAGAAATTGTCTACTCTTTGACACTCATTTCTCAGTGCGAATGGAAGGCTCAGTCAACTTTTGTATGCTTATAGGATGAACATCCCGTATTCTTGCAATAGATATTATGCAGCTAGTTGGGTCATGAAAATGAATAACATACAACTAATTCACGAAAACGTCCACTCGCTATTCAAAAGATCTGCAATGTCATTTAATCTTTATAATCGTTGCATTAAATTGTTGTATAAGTTTGACTTCGAATTTCCTGAGACATTATTTGAATGACACTTAGTTCTCGGAATTTATTTGTGCATATTCCAATCCCTATTGTCTTTCAATCATTCGCCAACATCACTGTACACCAAAAGAACGGACTGGAACTTGGTTTTGTGGAACTGGGAAGGTTGTGCTTTCTGGGGACGGTTAAAACGTAAGGCTATGGGTTCTCGAGCACGCGTTCCGTGTTGAGTTTTTTTAATGTCTTCATACATAATCTATTAACAGTTTTTTCGCCATTACACTTTAATTTTTGTAATTTTCGTGGCTTTTGTCCCGGCTAATTAGTAGTCTGATGTAGTTGTCTTTCACCACCTGCGTGAATGTCAAGTCAGCTCAATGTGGTTATTTGTAAAATTATAAACTCAAGAAAGTTAAATTCACTATTTATCAAGTCAGAGATAGAACGTAGTCAGATTTTTTGGGCTGTAACGAGCTCCAAATACCTTCGTCATCTGATTAACCACCCTAAAAGATGCTGATGAATATATATATGTCTGGTAGTTGTTTGGTAGAATCAGGTTATTCTATTTAGCAGAATCATGTTCTTGTAACTGATAAATGTTGTTGACCGAAAACTAGTGATGGGAGACGCATTACCACTAAAGGAAACGACGAAAAGTGACTTTCAATAAAGTTTGCAGAAAATCTAACACGCATCAAACTTTCTTGTAAGGAATGGATTTGAGGTATAGGTGTATGGAGAGCCAAATGATATCGGTGACACACCATGACGGGAAGCACACACTCACGAAGCAATTCTCTGTTAAACTACCTTTGGGTACTACGTAAGATGCTAGTGTTAGATCCATTTTGAAAGTGAAAATCCCTCCATGCATACATTTGTGATTTCTTCCTTGTGGTTTCTTTATTTGTACATACTGTTAACTTTTTTGATGCTGATTAAGTCTGTAACGTTTAATTTTCTTGGTTTTCCTATCGTTTTTTATTGAGTCTCTATGTTCCTTACTGAACTGTATTCAGTTTGTTTTAATTATTATTTCTAATGGCTGCCATATTGACTGCTCGCTCTTTGATCGTGCGGTTTGATTTTGACTGGGATCGTGCATTTTGGTTGTAATTTGGAGCACTTTCCCAGATATTGAAGCACTTTGTGTTATAAAACAGCCGCTCAAACGGAATCTTACTTGATCTATCCAGAAGGGATAGAATAACACTCACCCTTTGGTGTTTTCGGTAATTTTCATATATTTCTTACCACTTTGCTATTCATTGTAATTTAGATTGAATATTTTTTCACGAAAGCTTATTACAAGCGAAGAATTAGTAGCGTCTCAGATTCTGTGAGTGCTTGGTGAAATTTCGTATTAGTTTGCACCATAAGTGTTACTAGTATTCTTCCGAATATACTGTAATAGTGAAAAAACTTACATATACAACGCCGGGTTTTGGCAGAACTTCGAAACTGATGCAGTACTTGCAAGTTTTCATAAAGAAAGGAGTACTTATAAAGCAAACACTCAGTTCTTTCCAAAAAAGTAATCCGAGCTGTAAATGTCCACCTCGTCGCACACATAGACCTGAAAGCCTTCTTGGTCCAGCCTCCAATATGTACACTGTGTCTCTATCAGATGTTATATTCAGTAACAATCAAAACAATTTGTTGTAATTCCGCCGGCTTTTCTGACGGCAACGGTAATTATATTACAAATGATAAAGTTGTTGAATATTCATCCCCTCGCAACACAGTTCTTACCATAGCCAATTCTACGAGTGTTTATGGAACCATTTGTGATCTTTACTTTAACTTGCTCCATTACGATAACTCGGTTTCTTGTTCTTTCCTTAAATGTCCGCTCTCTGTCCAATAAAACTACTCGTCTTAAAGCACTTTTATTCCTTGTAAGTCCAACCATTGTACTTATTACCGAAACATGGTGCAAATCACCCATGTTCGATAACTCCTTGTGTGTAGATAACTCCGTTTTCTTTCGAACAGATAGACGTCATGGAATAGGAGGCGGCACAACTATCTATGTTTATTTGGGCATTCAGGAGCGTAAGTTTGAGAATGCATCTTTTGACGCTAGAGATAACTCCACTTGGGTTACCGTAAACTCAGGATCGCAAAATTATCCACTGGTGGAATGCATATGCAAACCACCTTATGCGGATACTAACTCTGACAGATCACTAACAAACATTTCCCTCATTGCTTCTAACCAACCGCATGCGTCTAAAATTATCGGTGGTTTTAAACTGCCAAGTATCACATGGGTTTGGACTTTGGTACCAGGTCGATATAGCAAGTTACTTGAAACATTAGAATTTTTCGGATGGTCCAACAAATCCGAAAACCAACTAGGAGGAATAATATACTTGATTGATTGTTAACAATGAACATCGACTTTATCTCAGTGCACATCAGTCATGAGTTTTTTATTGGTGACCATAGAGTTGTATTGAGTTTTATCCACTCTCTTAACACTACAAAATTGAACCCTAATGATACAATAATAAACCGGCGCAGATATTTTGATCAACAAACCTGGAAACGCAATGAAACTCTTCTTCGATATTTACCATGGGAACCTTATTTTACCATAAATAACATTGACACTTCGCTTTCCGATCTATACTACAACCTGGCATATTGCCTTGACTGCACCGCTCCAAATACTGAGCATGCGACCTATAACGCTAATAGGCGCCAGACTTTAAAAACCTTTAAAAGAAAGCTAAAAAATTCAAACGCCGCCACCACAAGTATCATGACGTGCATCCACTTCAAAGTACACTTAACTTAATTGACAGCAGCGCTTCATCTAAACGCAAGTATTTTATGAATATAGAAAATAAAGCCCCAGGTAGTAAAAGACCAGAGTTTTCAAAACTCCAGCTTTTCAAATCTCGTATGAAATCGAACTCCCTTGACACAACTAAAGTCTTCATAGTTAACGGAAGCATTGTTGACGACCTTGATACTATTTCTGAACTATTTGGTCAGCGGTTCTCGCAATGCCTCAACACAGGAAATGAAAGCTCCACCAATACATTTCCAGTGTTGACATCTAGTCATCCATCCAAAAACGATTTCATATCCACCAACATCAAATAGGCCGTAGCTACCCTGAGAAAGCCTTATGACGGTGGATCGAACAGGATTCCTTTGTAATTCGTGAAATACGGTGTCTCACACAAACTCCTTCTTCTAAAGCCCTAATCATTTGGAATACGGAATCCCCTCTTGTTCTGAATCAAACCTTTTTTAGAAGAAAGTAGCCAAATCGTCCGCTTTGATCTTGCTACTCTTAGCCTGTGAATGTAACTAGTGGGGTGATACAAGGAAGAGTGATTGGCCCACTACTCTTTCTCCTTTTCATCAATGACGTGTGTTCTCTTTTTCAATATGGTAAACCTTTCGTTTCTGCCGATAACCTAAAAGTGGTTTATTCATCCTCTTCTTCCATCAAATTAAGCTATATTTCGGCGGTAATCCAAGAAGGAATAAACAAGTTTTACGAATGGACTGTTTCGTGGACTCAGCCACTGATTATTGACAATAGTGGATCTATCCACATTGGCCGCTGCCTTAACCTAAATCCGGCTATGCACAAACATACACTGAAGCCTGTCAACACTGTTCGTGACTTGAGTTTGAGACTTAGCAACAGTTTGAGCTTTTCCGAGCACATTGGACCTCAATTATCCCAAGCTAGAAATCTCACTAGATTCATAATGATAAACTTCAATAACATCGAGTCGAGATTATTATTATACGAAAAATGCATCTTACCCATTCTTGAATATGGTACTTTAGTTTACAGTAATTGCAGGCATAATGATCTGATGCAAAACTGAAGGTGTTCAAAGAAGGTTCACCATAGCTGTTTTAGTGCAATCCTACACCAAGAATTACCACCAAAGATGTCAACAACTGAAATTAGAACCTCTCTGGATCAGGCGTATCAAATTAAACCTTGTGTTTCACTAGCGGCTTATTCACGGTATTTCTTACTCTTCGGCATCCACCCCCTCATATACTATGATATCATATCACAATGTATGTGGGAATCTACACAAACTTAAGTTAGAATTCTTCCGTTATTCGATACTCAACCATGTAGAACAGGCTATCAGAGAACCCACGTTGCAGTGAAAGTACGACCCGGTTCAGAAGTCTCCATGATGATTTTCTTTCTGAAAGTGGATTGTGTCACCTCTTGAATATCAAAGTGCTTAACAATGACATATACAAACAAGGTCCGTCATCTAATTGACTAAAAAACAAAGTAGAACATTTGAAACTTTTCACTTCTATTTTGTTTTATTTTCTTTTCATTCATCTGAATTTCGCTTATGTTCACATTTATGGTAATAATTATTACTGTGATTGGTCCCTCGACACATTAGACACTCTTGTTGTCCCTCTTTTTCCTCCTAAACATCCGAAGTCTATAACAAAAAACAAATTAACTTATATTACTATTAAATAAACTAACTTCTTAGGTTCATTTTATCTTCACCACATATATCTAACAAATGGAAATTTGTATTTGCCTATCCTTTGCAATTATTTATGACATTTATAGCATCATTCTAAATTATTATCGCACAAGAGTTTATACTAATATCAAGTTTTACTCGGCATTCTATTACATAAATTTACGTGTATTTACTTAAGTGGAATTTTCTTGTTTAAATTAATGGTTTGCTTCAGAGGTCGATATTAACATGCTTAGACCCTTTCACTAGGAGTTCATCCTTTTTTTGGAATTTTCTCTTCCTCCCACCCCCTAAATAAAGATCATCATTAAGTAACCAGAGTTTGTAATTACGATAGTATCTTATGTTATACTCAAATTGACTTCTCAGACTCGCTTTATCTTCACTATGTATTTGTATATATATATAAATATTTCGTTACCTTTTGCACCTAATTGAGACTTTTATAGCATCGCTCCAAACCGTTAATGCACAAATTCCTATTCTACCATCATATCTTACTTCAGTAAGAAGTTGTATTCTTAATCAGTTATTGTAAACTTTTTTGTCTTTTTTTATTCATTCGACAGTACATACGTGATAGTTTGTTCTTGTTCTGTGTTCACAAACATACCTATTAAACTATTTACGTATTTCGAGTTTCCTTCATTACTTCTCCCTTCTTTTTCTCCCCTCTTCCTAAATCGATTAGATATTCATCTCAACGACACAGAACCTGATTTATGATTATTATTCTATTATGATAACTCTTTTCCTTTCTTTTTACCCTCTTTCTTTTTTTTAATATGCTCTTTTTAAAAATTTACAGTGAGGGCTGCAATCATGCAGACTGCAAATGCATTCCGAATAGGATCAACTCGAAGTCAGAATAAATGGCCTGATTGTTCGCTAGTTGCTATCCAGTGCGGAAAAAATAACCTAGAATGTTGCGATGGTAAACTCCAGATTGTATCATTGTTGAGGTGGCATGAGAAACTTGACGTGTATAACCCGACTGTCCGTTTGTTCCTCATCCTTCTGTAATTCAGAAAGGATAATCATAGGTGGTGTGGTTGATCAGAGAAAGGCTTGCTTTTTAATCCTTAAACACATTTTGTTGCACATCTCTGTGGAGTTCACTGGAACGGAAGGTTTGAGGCTTGAAAAACTGGAGAGTTTCCTGAAATTTCTCGATGGTTTGCAATGGATGTTGTAGTGCTGGCACAAACAAGGGTTATTTGTCTATCGCGACCTAAGAAGAGATGTTTTTCATGTCAGGCTGCTTTGTGGTTTTTCAACCATCGGCGATCATGCTGAAGCTTAGGAATACGAGAGTACTGCGGAGATCTGTAGTTTCATTTTGAGTTGATTGATGCCTTCGTTTGAGAGAACAAACATTAATACTAATGGTCCTAGTGACCTCCTTAACGCGGTTAGAAGATGCAGTGATTTCGTCCAGAGCGTCATTTTGAAATAAAGTGATGATGTCTTGCACCGGTTGAGACAGGTTAGAGGGAACAAATTGTTTAGAGTGAGTGTCAGAAGTTTGTTAATTAGTGGCCTTTCTTATGCGTACTGCGATTTCTGTTGCCTAACCGTGTTAGAATGCATTATAAACGAACATTTATCTAGCCTCTGTTCATGGCTTTGGCACTACGTGGAACTGCGCATACGGATCAAGCACACCGTACATGCAGAAGTTGGCTTGTGAATAGCGTTCCGATGTTATCATGAAAGAATGAAGTCAACTGCAGGGTGGACGGGCGAGGTTGAGGGTTTTGATAAAATAGCAATAAAATGTGTAACTGTTGAAAAATATCTCGGCATACGAAAAGATTTCACGTGCAGGTTAATAAATAAATAAATGTATATAGTATTACAACAAAGAACAGACTGGTAGTATATCGTTTTGTGTGCCAGACTGCAAAGGTTTGGACCGTAACACCTTCATAATCGAGGATCCCAAACCAAGCCAAAGTATAAACCAACTTAAAATATCTGATCCTTTTCCCTATATCATATCGTAGAACGCGAGGCGCTCTTATATTAACGAATAAGGAATCAATATTGTCTTGCACCTTTCAGAACTTATCATATCACAGATAAATAAACTAACAGTGTTATTCTTTTTTTCGTATGGTCAATGAATGGAACTCCTAACTCGAACAAGTGATATCAGTCTCATAAGTAAGTCCTTTCAATGAGTTGATTCTTCACTGGAAAGGGCGCTTCAGAGATTAGCACATGCCTATAGACCTAATATTCTGTAGATTCATGATCAAGTGCCTTAAGGTGTGCTCAGTAAAGCTGTTGTCAGCTTCAATGTCGAAGGGTGACAGGATTAAATATTTTGGAGATTTACTTACCGTTGAAAATAAACCTAGATCCCTATCTGGGAAAATCAGTGGTACGGGAACCGGTTAAGAGAAAGTTTCTTAAATTCGGTTAACAAACATTTGCGTATTTGACATAACCCCACTACAGACTTATTCGCGCAAGATATAAATGTCTTGCTGAAGGACACTTGCCTGTCGATCGCGCAGTTGTGCTCTTTGAAGCTTTTAAAAATAGTAGGTACATATATTCTGAAGACGATTTTGATTCAAAAGTGTCAAATACTTTTCCTTCATCAAGTGTGTATATGTTTGTCGTTACAGTATTATTAAGTGACTAGAGAAAACCTAAAATTTTCACCAAATTCAGAAGATTAGGTGTTTAATATAACAATAACCCCAAATCAAATTCTATAATTAGTCTATGCATCCCATTTTTTCCTGCTGTCGTTCGTGCTTGTTCTTTGAAGATTGGTCAAATAAAATCCTCATGGGTTCAGCTCAACACAATACCCCAGCAGATTGAATATACAAACTGAATGTTTATCAAAGTAGAAGGATGGGAAATATATTAAGTATTCCTATCAACTGAGTACCTTAACACAATTACAACTGGTGTAAGAGTAGGTTAGGGAAACCAGTCCATGAAAACATTAACTGTTGAACTTAGCCATCTAGGTAGGTGAAGGCTAACTGGCTCTAGTTCACATGGTTATCTTAACCAATGATCGGAGACTGGGTGACATGTTTCAGGTGCTCTTTGTTTTCCCTTAGGTCTTCGGTTTCTGGATTACCATACAAATTCATCTTTTTCTCATAAATGAATATTTTCCTCTAAAATCCTATCTTCGATGCCTTATCTTTTGCATTGTCACAGCTATTGTAACTACCTCTACTCCTATAAGGATGGTCCTGACAGTTTTATCTCGCTTAACTACTAGAGTTCGTTAGCTAGAACCAATGTACGCATGTGACAGGATCTACGTTGAATATGACTAATTTTCGGTGAATGAGTTTATCTTTTATGTCGGCACTATATTTACACTTGTAATAGTTAATGAATAGTAATAGCAGTAACAAAATGTTTTATTACGTACATAAGTATATGAATGCTGTGATGTTTTCGAAGCGAAATCTGATTTGGAGACCAGTCTCTAATCTGAAGATTCCATAATCTGAGCACTTGTATTTGTCCATTTTTTCTATAGAATGTAACACTATATTCTTCGTTTTTAGGTTATGATATGCTCGAAGCACACTTCTAGTAAGTCCCGATTACTTCTATTTTCAGATTTGTTCCAGAATGTGTTTCGCTGGGCGTCCAGTCAGGTGGTTTTCAATAGTACAAATATACCAGACTTGAAAGCGCCAAGGTCTTTAAGTGCTGTTGCCGAGAAAACCGCACAACCAATTATGTAATTCTGATATTTCAGCCTAATTAAATGAAGTTTGGGCCATCATGTAGTTACAGAGGAATGTTTGACTTCATTAGTGGAAGATAAACAATATTACGAAACCCCCATCCTTCATTTGCTCTCAAGAAGAAACAACGTGGTTGCAACATTAACTGACTGTAATGGACGAGTTCTGAATGGCACTAGTTGTGGTGCCGAAGGTTTCCGGAACGCTCGTAAAATGTCTACTGTTGCTTTTCAAACTGTGGGTATCTCCATAGGACTGAAGGCGAAAAAGCTTGGGATTGGGGCTGTGCGTGTTGTATTTAATGGGTTAGGGTCATGTAGGCTGGTAAGTATTTCCTTGCTTTTTGGTTAACCTGATAGCCTGTGCTTTCAGGTTTGAATATCTCGGGACTAAAGATGATCTCTTTGACGGATGATACAAAAGTTCATTACGGTCATGGGAGAAGACCTAAAAAACAACGTAGGATTTAAAAGGAACATTTATATCAATCTTGACCTAATCATGGTAGTGGGAGTGTACATAAAATAAACTCCAGAATTTGGCCTATTTACTTATGAGTCTTCTGTGTGTAGTTGTAAATTACTTTTCAAGTTTATGTTAATGAAACCTTGAGAGATTCTATTCACTGGTTAGAATGTTGGTCAAACCGCTAAGTTTATGATAGTCAGACTACCACATTTGATGTAACAATGCATCACTCCTAATGGAGATATGTATCATCGAAAGTCCCGGAAATTGCGAGAAACTCAAGTCAATTCAAACAAAGACGCTTAATTAGTTCTCTGTCCAAAGTTATTTCCAATAAAAGCTAACATGAACTACCGAATAATTGTATTACTAGTTGCCGTATACTTCAGCTAGGCGAGTATTAAGGTAAGAGTCTCATGAGATGCCATCAGTCACTTGTTATTCGATTTTACTGAGGCCCAACTGTCATATGTACTAATTACTTCGACAATTCCATGAACACGTGAGAAAAAGCAATGAATTCAACCACAATTCAGAGTTGCAATGCGCACCATGGGACAATGATTTGTGTAAATGCAATCAGTCCCCAATAATCTCAAATGAGGTGTGGTAATCAGCTCTACTTGTCTTTTGCATTTTGAGACTGTACTGTTTGTATATTGTATTTCGCTTAAACATCTTACTGGTCCTGGATACAAAATAGTACCGTTAATTGCCAGTTGCGTAACTCAGCATAAAGTTTCCGTACTAAGCGTATGTTTCTAGGTTGTGGTGCAAGTTGACATTCTGAGGTCCGATTAACCTTGCAACGCTGAAAATATGCAGGGTCAGATGATCGATAAAATCGGTTGCTGACGCTAGAAATAAATCTATCCGTTACATATGCAAGAATGTTTATTCGAAGGTAGTATTTATTTGATCTTAAATCAATTACTATATTAGGTGGTGCAAAAATGCTTAGCATGATTGGAGGGAAACGTCAAGGCATGCACCCTGATGAAAGCTACCGGGAGGTTCACGCATTTGTTCCTTCAAATTACGAGTTCATGTGCACTAGTGATTTGGAATATTAGATCCTCAAAATTTTTTAGGCACACTCTCCGTATTCATCAACACAGGATATAAAACTTCGCCTTCTTACTTTCAACACTCGAAGATATGTCCTATTGTGTAGGAAATTATTGACATGACATCCCAAAAGCCGTGGAAACAGCAGTGGTTTCTATTAGCACTTTTTACCAAAATCAGCGGCGTCTGTTAAACTAACTAGTAGATGCTCCAAAACTACCATTTGGTTCTAAATATGAGAAGCGGAGGCAGCGTTCGACCCTGTTGATCGTGGGGTTCTATAAGTGGCTACCACTGGAAGGAGTACTGATCAATCACATTAACCTTGTATAAGCTCTCGACACGAACACTACTTGTAGAGTCATGACTTATGGCGAACCGTCGTCAGGATTGGTTACTTCAAGCGATGTTCGTCAGGGCTGTCCGCTCCCTCCATTACAGACATAAGTTTAGAGATAACACTTTCATCCTCTGACTTTTCAGTAGTTGGTTCTTTACCAGGAGATACACTAGTCGGCTTAAAATACACAGATGACATAGTTCGGTGAGGACGCTGACAAAATGCAGTCTTCTGATTACCTAAGACAACAATATAAACATATTCGGGAAGCAGCTATCTTCCTCCAAATGTAAAATGTTACTTCAGGACTGGCTTGAGTCATTGCCTGAATTGATGGTAGTGAGTGAAGTAATTGAACGTAGTGACCACTCAACTTATCTTGTGAGTCTCATCAGTCCTGATGCTCTGGTGTCTGATGAAGTCTCGGCACGGATTCAGAAGGCTCCGTCGGTTTTCACCAGACTTGTGACGTAGGAGAGATATCCGTCTTCCAATCAAACGGCGAGTTTGCTGGGAAACAGTTCGCTCCATCCTACTTTGTGGACGCGAAACATGGCCATTAAGAATAGAGAATATTCGCAGGTTACTGATATTCGACCATAAATACCTTCGAAGTATTGCTCGTGTATTTCGGAAACACAAAGTAAACAATCCCTGGCTTAGGAGTAGAGTACTAGGTAAAGGTGGGGAAAAATCGATAAGCTGGTAAGTCTCCATCAACTGAGTTGGTCGGGGCATGTGTTACGTATGCCCACCTTGAATGCCAATGTAGTCTGGTGCAGCCGTAGTTTGGAAGAAAGCTAGGGACTGGCAAACCAAAATATAGCATCAGTTCACGAAGTCACTGAGAATCAGACAGTTGTAGACAACCTGGTTGGGGTCCGTATGACTATCGTAACTAGTGGTTGCAAACTTTGAATGACGGCTCAAAATTGTTTGCAATGGCGCAGGTGTATCCGTCCTTTGTGTTCTCTAAATTTCCCATAACTTCTTTAATAATTTATATTTTCTCGAGTCTTATTTTTGATGCTTAATCTCCCGTATTACTACTGATGCCGTTGCCACCTCTTTTCCGCGATTTGGCCTGACGTCTCTTCGCCGTAACGGAGTGTAACAACTTGAACCGGAAACCACTAAATAGTTATTTTCTTGGAATCGGTTAATGAATACATGTCCAATTTCGAAAAGTCGCACGAACTTTCTTTAGTCTTTTTACAATTTTAAGGCAGGAGAGACTGTGCCGTGTACGAGGGACTTGGTACAAAAATTGTGAAAAACAAAAATCGATGCTACTAGGTTCGAGCTACATCAAGCGTTGGCCATGAAGATTTAAGTTATTGTTGTTTTATGTCGTACTACGTGATACCCATAACTGAAAATCACCACGCATAAGCGCATTCCAAGCTAAACAATAAGCACATAATACACTAATGCGACATAAACAAAGGTACGTCTAAGACAAATTGTACAAACAGTGGTGTCCAAGTCCCACAGTGCACAAGCTCATGTCATACATAAGTAGCCTCTTGCAACATATAAAATAGTATCCATAGCTCATAAACTTTATTGCGCATATTCAATAAACAACTATAACAGAAAAATTATGTCTAGTTGTAAATCTAATAAGAAGATGCATCATTTTCCCCACATATCGTTACATCCATATTCATCGTACAGTCTCGTTGAGTATCAGATTGTTCGTAATTCTTAAGTGGGAAACTGTAACCTAAATAGCAAAATGTGAAAGCAGTACAGAAAACTATACGTTAAGGAATGCAGAAAATGGTATGGTTAGAACAGATAAGTCGACTTAATTAGAGGAAAACCGAGTAAACGTTTTGGTTTATTTACTGTGAAAACATTACGCTGTAATCACATCTTGACTATTAGCTTGAAAATTTTGATAGCATATGTCTGGCCTTATTTTTATTTATGGTCTCACATCTATGAGTGACATCCTCTGATTAGGCTTGGAGAACTAGACTACATGTTAAAAGGTATGTGGAAGCAAGTAACATGGCCAAACTGTATGCTTCAAATGCAGTGCGACCGACCCGAACCCAAGTGTACGTAGTCACTCAGATTTAAAGTGATTGAGTGACAACGTGCAATTACTTCATTTTATATAAAGCTCAGTGTTACAACCTTGCCTCTAGATAAAGTAGATGAAAAGGCGTTTGCAGATACACCATAGTAATTCAAACAATAAGTCAGGCGCTTACTCATTTAGTATAGTTAGTTAGAAAGCTTATAGATTGCGCGCTGAAACGTCTACCCATTATGGTTTCCCTTTTAAACACCTTTCCCGAAAATGGATGGGTGGCGTACATATCTTCAACGTTCTGAAAAGATCTATAAAAATTTGCATAACAACGTTAAGGCAAGCTGAGAGTTGTTCAAATAGATAGGCAAGACATATGAAAAAATTAGACAGTAATATAATAGACAAGAGCGATGTTAGGTTTCCACGAATTAAGGTAATACGGAATGCCAGCTCCTCTATTATTAAAGTCATAAATTTGTTTAGTGCAACATATAATTATAATTGGACGTTTACTGCTTCGGAAATATTCTTTTTACACCATATATAGCGACTTGAAATAATAAATCCTTGATAGAAAGGGTGTGCTTTTGGCTTAAGCTCCAAAGGCTTGTAATGCAATCTAAACTACGAAAAGCCAAGATCCTCCTCTGAGTGGCGACCTAGGGACGTTTACCTTGAGCTGCGTGTATAACACGTTGGACGTTAGGACAAAGCGCTCGCAACAAAATGCTTATAATATGCAGAGCCACATACGTTACTGCAGATGATCCTGAACAACTTGACACCAGGGGCTTGGGTATCTGGAGATTCGCGTGTTAGCATCTAGTAGTGTCCTCAGTTCTAACTCTTCAAACCAGTGTCTATAATTACTGAGTGTGGTTTCAGTATTTGCAAATCTGACAATTCTAGTGAATTAATTTAAGGCTTGGAAAATGTTCTTCACAAGCATTCTACATTGGTGATAGTACTCACTTTCTTTTTTTACAAGCGATGAAATCACACTAGTATCAAGTGCAGACACGCGTAAGCGACTTGCATCCAGAACATTACATTGCTGGAATTGAGTATCTATATCACACGACAAATTAAGTTGTTCATCCGATGTAGTATTTGACTGAGTTTTTGGAATAATCGCAGGAATCTCTTTTTTTTCCGCAATGCATACATTTTGGGGGGAAGATATCCTTGTTTCTTCGCTTTCTACCTGAACGTTTGTGTAAGAAACTGATTTACGACTTACTGCTGATGCACTTAGTGCGTTTTTTAGTGTCTCCACAATAGACACGTTGTAGGAACTGGATATTTCTTCAGCTCTAGTAGATGTAGTAAAAAGTCTTGACAACTTACATTTCTCTTATCACATCAGGAATCGCTGTACGAATTTTAAAGTTTGAAGAAGAGGGTACTTACCAGTCAGCTTAAAGTTTTCAGTACATTTCACTTTCCACAACTCGATAAAGGCGTGTAGCTTTTCATTTTGTGCTATATGTCGGTTGTAATCATCTAGCTTTTGTTTGTATTCCAGGATAAAGTCAATTCTTTCTTTCCTAATGTGCAGAAAAAGTTCACTTAGTCAAGAGAAGTCTCATTAAAATATATGCCATGAAACAGGAAGCTCTCAAGACAAAAAAAACACCCGCCTAATAATAATCGCGCGAAGTAGACATAAGATTGTCTGTCCTACATCATTTAGTTGGCTGGACTACTAGGAATCAGACCCAACATCCGCCAAATATATGACCGAACTGAGAAGTCCCCGCCGCTCCATAAGTCCATAGATGTGCCGGTTAGTGAACCCAAAATGAAGCACAGTTATACGCCTGTGAGGAAAACATATTGTATGGGTGTTAATTATACTACCCGGACAGGTACGTAGACTTTCTCAACTGAGGCTTAACGGTTGCCCTCTATAATCACAGTGGCCTGGGAAGCAACACGGCTCCTTATCCGGTAGTTACGCGACATAAGTGCCTGTATTTGAATCTACATAGAACAGGACTCTAAACAGTTATCTTAACCTTGTGTGTGATACTACGAACCTTTCTTATTTTGAGAAAAACGCCATGTGAGTTTTTTATACATGCTTTGATCGCTAATTAGTTTACGCAGAGGTTTCGATATTCTCGAGAGCTTGTTTTAGGTCAGCCCGACCGGCTATGGTCTTTGAGACGTCTTGTATCCAGGATTATTATGCAGTGAGATTTTGTGAACTTTCAACTACATATTAAAAGGCAAAAACTGTAAATATGCGGTTGTCAGTAGCAAACTTCTCAATTATAAATCGAGCTCTGCATCCTGACTTAGTGCCATGCATCTTTCGCCAGAATTCTCTCCGCATAAAACAGCATAACATATTGGAAATGTGTAAAGGATTGGTACAGTCATCTAATTAGAAGGAAATACTATGTTTACGTGTGAATCTGGCTAGTGGTTACGATACATGTTAGATTGATAAGTGTATTTGACTTTCCATATTTTTAGTACAATTCTAAGGACTGAAACCAAGTACCGAAGTAAAAGCTTATTACGGGATAATGTTTTGATCTTCTCTTAAAAAGGAGTGATCTTTCGCTGTGAGTTCGGGTATAACTGATTAAGGAGACTGATGATAGATTGTGTTTTCGGACAAGTTGACGATGAAGTACTTTTTCCTGTCTTACTCCTTTGAACAATTCCAATTGTCTTAATGCTTTTTCTTAGCGTCCTGAGTAATTATTATAAATATAACATCATGATTTTGTCATGTTCTACGATTATCAGTTCGTTGACGAGCATGAAACGATGTTAAAGATTGAGTGTAAAAAATCATGAACAATAAGCATACCTAATTCGCTCATTACTGCTCATGATCTCTGAAAGGATTACGTTAAGGCAACGAATTTGTTCATTTATTACTTCACTGACGTCTGAAAGACTACAGATTATGAAATGTCAAGAAAGCTTCATTTTATGCCAGTACCCACAGCTGTAATCATCTGGCTGAAAATATGTTTCCTCTAAATTCCTTAACTCTTCCTCTAGATGCTGCTTGAACTTTTTTTGAGACTCAGCTTCTTGAGTTAAAGAAATTAGCTTTTGTTGAAGATCTGTAACAGCATAGAAATTCAAATTAACCATACGTGATATATTGTTCTTCTCTAGCTCGACCTGACTGGAAAGTTGTTGAACCTCGATTCCTTGATAAGATATACGTTAGAGAGGTTAAGATTTACCTATCTCCTTTACTAAACGGCTCAAGTCAGACATTACTATCGCCCGCTTATTCGACGAGTATCTTTGGTCGATTCGATAAAACGTTTTTTTAAAGTCCAATTTTTCATTGATGATTTATTGAATATAAATTATGTTAATTCATTATTTGCTTTTTCCGAGTTTTTGACATGTTCGAATTCAATGCTTATTGCTACTTATTTTTTTAAATTCATTCTGGGAGTGTAATCTAACATATAATTATAAATATAATCACCCTCACTTCAATAATAAGGATACTAGGTCGTAAATAAAGCTTCGACCATCTCTTTTATGTTACGTGGTTTTGTGCAGCTGAACTTTTATGGAGACGGGAAGTATTCTAGATACCGTGCTAATAGAGAAATATTTCAATATAAGGCATGTAGAACCACGTGAACATAAATGAAGGTATTGTATTTTATATTCATAATCAGCGGGCCATCAAGTGCAAATGAATCATTTGTTTGTGCAAATATCACAATTTAATGCATTTTGTTGATATGCAAGACCTTGTCTTTTGTGGATGAGTCTCTACGCTAGTGCTAAGCCCGGAAAGTGGATTATAGCATTATATAGCCAGTCGTGAAGGACGGGTTTATAAATCAGTCAGTACAAGCCTTTCGTTTCAGGACAAAACTAGAAGATTTGTCTCCTTGGATGTCCTTATTTTCACTACCATAGTCTCACTGATGTTGAAATTAAATTTGATAAATTTTATTATTCTTATGAAACGGTGTGATTATTTCTTTCGAATGCATAGTATAGAAATTTCCAAAGTCTCAGTAATACAACTAGACCTGCACCGGAAAACCCTTAATTAAGCACCTCATTAAGCATTGCAAAAGTTTACAGTGAACGGCTAATTCTATGGAGGAACGTGCGAGACAACAAAACGATATTGGCAAGTAATACTTATACTAATACAAATGACTAATAGAACAGCTGAAAAACAATTTGTCCTGAAGGCACAATTAATGTTAATTCAAAAAAAATTTTAAGGTAAGCCATAATTAATCAAGGACCACACATTAATAAAGGTAAGTGAGCACTCAGCCAGTCGTATAAACGATCCCAACAAGACAGAACGAATGTTCTGACTGAAAAAACCGGAAGTATCAGCATTTAAATAGCCTTTATTCGGTCGTTTGTAGTCTGAAACAATAATCTTTCTTGACAATTAAGAAAGAAGTTGTCTATCCGTCTTGGCATAAGTATTTCGATCAAATGAGAATGGATCATTTGAGATGTTCAACTATTATGGTGGCCACTGGTGTTTGAGATGTTAGATAAAGGGAATTAACCATCAGTCGTAAGCTCCAATGGTGTCCCAGAATCGACCGCAATTCGGGAATTGCGAGCAGCTTATTAATTGCAAATTAACCGAATCAGAAACAATATGCATAAACACAACGACAATAGATATCAAAAATGCCATTTGTGTTACATTTGAGGATCTTGGCTTTTCCCTTGTGTATGTTGAAGCCCAGGTGATGCAGAGGCTATTGCTACATTAGTTATCATGACCTGCATTTGTTGGTGTATGGGATAGAAGGGCTAGGTCATCTATGAAGCCCGAATCGCCTGGTTGCATCCAAGCTGTCCATTGTATTCCGTGCTTCCCCTCAGATATTGAGGTGTTCATAATCCAGTCAACCACTAGAAGAAAGAGAAAGGAGGGGAGTAAGCAGTCTTGTCTGACTTCAGTCCTCACTTGGAATGCATCTTTTAGCTGTCTTCCATGCACGACTTTACACTGTAGTCCGTCGTATGAATTCTGAATGATATTGACAATCTTCTTAGGTACACCATAATGTCGAAGAAGGTTCCGTAAAGTTCTTCCGTCCACATCGTCAAATGCCTTCTCATGGTCAAGGAAGTTAATGTACGATGACGAGTTCCATTCAACAATGGTCCGTAGTATTGCAATTTGGTCTGCGCATGACCGATCCTCCCGGAATCCAGCCTGTCGATTCGGAGGCTGGATGTCTACTGAATCTTTCATTCGGTCCAGTAACAGTCTTTTGAAAACCTTTCCTGGTACTGATAGTAGTGTGATGACATTGTAGTTCTCACACTTGCTGAGATCTCCTCCCTTTGATGTCTCGATGTGGTATTCTTC
>NC_031497.1:8529205-8530037 GCF_000237925.1 Schistosoma mansoni
TTTCAGGCCGATTTTTATTTTACAACAATGATATTTGCGGTAGTTTTTGTATGTTTAGGCCTCTTCTGTATGCAGATGATTCTAAAGTGGTATAATTACTTTCTCCTCATGGTGTGAGCAATAAGCAGAATTGTATTGGTATGCAGCTCAGCAATGTACCCCAGTAGTGGCCGAAATGGCAGGTGGAGCTTAACACGCTCAAATGTGGATATATATGCTTTGGTAAAACATCATTCAACTTAGATCTTGCCATAAATGGTGATGCGTTATCTAAGTTACATACAATAGTGGACTTGTAACTAGAGTACTCCTACGAGTTGTCCTTTACAGAACAGGCCTTGATACAGACCTACAAGTCCCGATGTTTTCTGAATTGCATAGCTCATAAACGTTAGTGCTTACCACTTTTCCAGGTCGTAGTTTTATTGCACTATCTTGTTGATTTGTCTAGAATTCTCCAACATTTTGTTCAATTTGAAATTGGTGAACACTGTAATTTGAATAACTACATAACCTATCGTGGAATGCCTCTATGAAGAAAGAAAGAGTCTGTTGCAGTTCAGTTTTTTTACGAAGAAGATGGTGTTACGTCCAATTATAGTTTTGCCCGTTCCAACTATTGAAGTACTGGCCGTCGATATTCGCAAATCACGAACCCAAGTAGGCAAGAGAACCAAAACTCCAAATTAAATACTAAGTTTATTCGCAATTCACAAATAATCGACCAAAGTCGTTCTAACAACAATAATTATAACAATTACAAAACAAACCTCCAATTTTGTAGGTTCCCGGAGCAAAAACACCCAAATACCAAACCAATGACAAAAGAAAC
>NC_031497.1:8530237-8532471 GCF_000237925.1 Schistosoma mansoni
AAAGCTCGGCTCCTTCCCGTGCATCATGATCTTATCAACGACTTCCGCCCACTTATTTTGCAATTCTAGTGGAAGACATGAAACTATTACCCCCAAATTAGCCATAGAATTAACGTCAGACATGTATCCCATTTCCTTCAACGTTATACATACACTACGTGACTTAATAGCAAAGTCAGTTAATACGTCAGCTGACCCTCCGACAGATTTATGGTTTAATAACTCAGCAACTAGTTCCCGCGCAACAAGGTGCTCCTTACCAAATAAATCATATAAAATTCGTTTAGCCCTATCATAGCCTAAATGACTGGGCAAAGAAATGCAAGATTCAATTGCCGTTCTGGCCTTTCCTTTGCAATAATATAACAAATACGGCAGCAACTGGCCCTTATCTGACAGTTTACTCTCTATAAGGCTATTGAACTGACTAATGAAACGGTAATACTGACCTGGCTATCCATCAAAGTACATCATATCGATCTTAGGTAAAACCATGTTACCGACCAATGTATGTAAAGTATCCTTCAGTTCCTCAACCCAATCGATTTTTGAGATGTTACATACCTCTCCCGAGTGATTATTACACCCAGTTTCACAATCCAAATAATTTTCCACTTTGACCTTTATTCCACATTTATCTACGGGCAATCGTTCATCGTCCTTGATGACGTTGCATTCTAATTTGGCGATATCAACCTCTTCTTGAAGATCTAACATCTTAAGTTGCCGTTCCAATTCAAGTCTCTTTTCTAAATTCCTTTTCTTCAGTAATGCTTTATCTAACTTTAATCTAGAAGTACTTAGCTGGCTAGAGGACATACTATTAAGACTAACATCATCACATTTATCATCGTTAACGTCATACATACCACAAACAGCACTGGAAATTTTACCGTCCAATTCGTCGTTTTCCCTCTGTCTTTTGCTTCGAGTTTCCATAGTACACCTTCGTTCAGTAGAACCAGAATTTGGACCCAAATTACTGTCCAGACTAATCCAAAGTGTGAACTACAGAACCAATAATTGAAGAACCTTTTGTTACGTCCAATTATGAGTTTTTACCCGTTCCAACTATCGAAGTACTGGCCGTCGATTTTCGCAAATCACGAACCCAAGTAGGCAAGAGAACCAAAACTCCAAATTAGACACCAAGTTTATTCGCAATTCACAAATAATCGACCAAAGTCGTTCTAACAACAATAATTATAACAATTACAAAACAAACCTTCAATTTTGTAGGTTCCCGGAGTAAAAACTCCCAAATACCAAACCAATGACAAAAGAAACCAAAATGTCCGAAAAGAATGATATAAACAAACAAGTCCAAAGGTTAAGTAAAACAAACACATCCAAAAACACAGTAAAATTGATGTACAGTAAAAAGGTTTTAATCAGCCAAATATCTTCAGTTCTCCCGTAATACACAGAGGACAAGCTCCTAATGGCTAATTATTCATTCAGCTTCCATAAGGCCACTTCTTACTTTTTGGAAGACCTTGATCGATTCTCAGGATTTTCTGTGGTTAAATTTGATCTTATATTCAGTGTTTTGCTGACCGATTATCAATCCAACAGAGTTTATTTTTGGACTGCTGATTAGAGAATTGTACAGATATTCATTTACTAAGCCCTTCATGCTAATATAGTTGTAAGATTACTAACAGCCGCATGAAAATGATATGCTCCGAAATTGTAGCGCAGCAAATAGGTGAAAGTGCATGAAAAGTGTTTTATTTGAATTATACTTAAACCAAACGTAGTGGGCTAATGTGTCTACAGCTAGTCACAATTAATATTAGTGCAAAAAAATCCAGAATGGAGAAGCTAAGCAAAGTTAAGGATGAAAACTATGAGAATAACGATATAAAAATTATTAGAATATTTAAGTATCAGGTAGAAGTTAGCTTTCAAATTGAAAATGCCACAGGTATTTGGAGTTCGACAGAGCTTTGACCAGTAACCCCTATTATGATTCGTACCCGCTTGGTGAAATCAAATCTCAGAATCGAGGGGTTTCGAAGATATATGTGATAGACTATCACCATATGGATAATCGACTGATATAGGCTGGCTAGTGATTGCAGGGAATGTTGAGCAAGGCGTTCGCACACGTGATCTGCTGCAGATGCATAACCCGGCAGCTTCAGCTTGGTAAGCCCATTAAAACTAATATAGTCAGTATCAAATAACCAAATTTTTCAAAGCTACTGAGTTTGGGGATTTATTTACCGCTA
>NC_031497.1:8532671-8550231 GCF_000237925.1 Schistosoma mansoni
TTGTAGGTTCCCGGAGCAAAAACACCCAAATACCAAACCAATGACAAAAGAAACCAAAATGTCCGAAAAGAATGATATAAACAAACAAGTCCAAAGGTTAAGTAAAACAAACACATCCAAAAACACAGTAAAATTGATGTACAGTAAAAAGGTTTTAATCAGCCAAATGTCTTCAGTTCTCCCGTAACAGATGGTATTAAGGTGTGTCTATCTGTTACACTTTTATTTCACTGATCTAGATTTAGTGATATTTGGAAGCGTAGTCTTGCGGATTACTGCTGCGCAAATAGTCTAGAGATCTTGGTAACACCATATATTTCTTATATAGCACGTACACGCCATTTTCGCGGACATGATCTACAGATTAAAACATTGGTTTACAGATAGGGGACTACTCGTCTGGGTTTATTGGCAAGATAAAATGATTGAAAGTTAATGAAAGTATTTGTGCAGTTGTACCAGCAAGTTAATAAATAGGCTTACATGTAGGTACCGTACTACGAGCTTAGAACTGTTGTGTGTTTAAAGTTAGAACCTCAAACTAACGGTGACCTTGTGGGGCCTGAATCTGGATAAGTTTTACATTCTCACATTAGAATCGTGGTGTCCCCAAGTATTTGTACAATGGCACTTCAATAAGTCTATAAATGTTGGTAAGTGGAGATTCAAGATGGTTTCATATAACCCATGACCATGAAGAACGCGGTCCAAACGTAATGCTGAAGAAGGAGGAACAAAGGATCAACAAGGAATTTGGGTATAAAACCTTGACAATTCTAACCATTTGTCGTTTAATAGACTAAGATATAGCAAATCTGTAGATAAAACTCATACTAGCCGCTATTGCCAGAATGAATCGCAGTAAAACACCTTCAGATAAAAGGATGTAGCAATAAAGAGAATGACTTGTGACATGTTACAAGGTGGAATGGGTTCGAATAATTTAGGG
The DNA here is from genome assembly GCF_000237925.1 of Schistosoma mansoni. Taxonomy (NCBI): domain Eukaryota; kingdom Metazoa; phylum Platyhelminthes; class Trematoda; order Strigeidida; family Schistosomatidae; genus Schistosoma; species Schistosoma mansoni. The sequence goes on from NC_031497.1 coordinate 8,533,621, forward strand.
GAAGTTGGGGCAAGAGTAGGTATGGCTACTCATTAAGATAGACAGTGCATCAAAAGAGAGTGAAATCTTTAAAAACCCTGGCAAGTCCAACATAAAAGTATTGAGTAGCCTAGCTTATCTGAAAGAAAACCGTTTAACGTCATGACTATGTACATGACGAAATAGTTTACGTTTGTATCGTATGTGGGTGTTGGTACTACTAAGCAGTGGTGTGCACGAAATGTAATACGGCCTAAAATTACGATAGGACGGATTATATCTCTTCTCAATAGCGTAATATTCATCTAGAACCCGCAGAATGATGTGTAAAATAATGGTCTACTTCGTTATTAGTACTGCTCTAATAAGGGACCTAATCCTGAAAATGTAGATTTGGGATGATGTAACTGCGTAATCTGTAAGATCTTACGTGGAAGTCACATCATCGTCTAAACTGACTCATAGTATCGTAACAATTACCAATAAATGATGGAGAACACATTTAGGCTGGAGATAGAGCCATATATTTGTAAAATTCAAACTTAGGTTTGGTTGAAGAATAACTATCTCAGTATTGTTGATACGCTGGAATCAAAACAAGGGGATATGGGGAAATAACAGTTTTAAATTTCATTATAAATACAAATGTACATTATTACCTAAACAAATATTACCACTCAGTTATTCAACCAATAATTGTCCCTTCAATAATCCATCTAAATTACAGTAAATAGGCAAATTGATAAGGAATATAAGAAAATTACCAAACGCATCAAAAAATAAGTATTGTTTTATCCTTTCTGGATAGATCAAGTAAAATTCCGTTCAAAAGATAATAGTTTGTTGCTTTATAGCACAAAGTGTTTCCAATTCTGGAAAAGTGCTTCGATTCACAACCAAAAAGCACGATCCTAGTCAACACAAGCAACTCAACCAAAGAGTAAACAATCATTATGTCTGCCGATAAGATGAAGGACTAACTAAAACAAGATAAATACAGTAGTAGTAGTTTTGTGCTGCAGCATTGTGGAAACATTAATTTAGCTTTCTCTGTCTTTCAACGTGCATGTCAGCTCAATTGTTGCTTCGTAACTTGATCTGGGATACCGTTCGCTCCACTGAACCTCACCGCCCTTGCTTACAACTAGATAAGGTCCAGAAAACCATACGATGAGAACAACTTAACAGTTTTGGGTGCACAAACTTTGTTTAGATCTTCTTCACGCGAAATTCAAGATGAAATGTTTAATAACCGGTAAGTTTCAAGCTTCCACTTTAAATGTTAGTAATACTGATTGCAGTTAGTAAAGTATTATTGTAAGGAATAGCAGTTTGTTTTGATTTATAATAACTCAGTATTGTGTTTAGTGTTTCATATTTAAGAAATGGTCGACATCAGCGAGGAGTTTTGGAAGCTGGACTGGATTCGACGGTGTGCTAAATGAATTCTAAAAGTTAGATATGAACAATTTTATTGTTCCTCAGACTAATCATATTCATTTTCTTTATGTGTTTTTCCTGTTTAGAGAACTTTATCTAATAACTTAATTGCAATGAACATGAATCGTTGATGCGCAATGTTGTTTACTTTCCTTCATAGCTTTTTGATACCATTCTAGGCTGTTCTGTTGAATGTAACATGATGATAATTATCTTCATACTAACTACTTTAGGAAATATTATTGCAATGCACTATACATTAGTAAAGACCTTTGTATTTCCGTGATAAATAAAAGACGTGTGTAGACCTCAAATCGATAATACAGAGCAATTTGTTGTTTTACGATATAATATTGTAAACGTTGTGTGTTACAATAGCCTTGATTTTGCAGCCGCGTGTTTCGGTGTTGACGCTACGTGGGCAGAGGGCGTTGTCAAGGTCGTCCTTGCTATTGAGGTTACAGTAGCAAATAAAAATAAATAAATTTTAATAAAATTGATTCATCAATACGGCGATGCTTTGAAGGATAAAGTGATTTTTTTTCGTGTAATTTTAGGATGTAATAAAGTAAAAACTTCGCATTTGACGGAGAAACTTGACACTCAATAATTTGCGGACTTATCTATCATAATTTCTAGCAAATACAATGAATCGCATTTGAATCATTCAAAAGCGGTAGTTTTTCGGCTGGACCATGCTAACAAGAAATGAAAATCATGTAAACGATATGCGTATTTAGGCTAATACTTTGCTAACGGTGAAATTAAATTCAGGGAAGGTTATATAGGCTAGAGCGGTCTTGCCTTCATCATTTCACCTCTTTTCGCTGTTTTCCGGTCATATTTCTTTGTCCACTCATTTAGCTCATAATTTCTTTTCTAGGATTTTTAACAAAAATTAGTATTAACGTGTACCCATTTTTGTCTCAAAAGCACTAAGGCAATGGGTTTCGATTGATATGACATAAATTTCAAAGTATGTTTAAAGTTGAAACATTAGGATTGAAGTGTGTTCTAAAAACCTAGAACGTATGGATTGATATTTCACTAGATTTGTCATTATCCATTAAGTCGTACAGTATACTTAAGACCTAGAATGTAAGAATTTAAATCAGTTAATCATAAGCTAAGTTATCGGTTTATGTGTTGCCTAGAGTTATCGTGTGACCAAGGCCCCGAAATAGGTATAAAATCTCGAATAACATCCATGACAGTCACGGACATCAAGCGTATTGACCAAGGTTCCAACTACATGCTAAGATACAATAAATTATGACTGGTCTTTCGTAGGTTATAACAGCGCCATTTCGTAGCAGATACGATCTAGTTTCTCATCTCAAATTTTTCGTTGTTTATCTAACTTATCCCAAAGTTAAAATAGCTGGTGATGTAGTATTAATAATCCGATTTTTGTTAATGCTGTATGCGTAAAGATTGGTTACATCGGCTTTCGTACTAGTTTCAAACATTGCAGTCAGTGTCTTATCATCGAATTTTATGTCAAAATAGACTAATTTCAATTAAGATTTGGGAATTACTAGTTGGTCACTTAATCTTTCTTGCCTAATAAGCAGAGACGGTAAATACAAAATATCTCTGAATTGATGAGTTACCAGTGTATTTTTTAAAGGCATCAGTTTATCCTCGTTTACACGGAAAAATTTGGGGCAAAAGTTGTCAGTTTTTAGTTTAGCCAAATTATTGTTATCTACTTGAGATTCCGATTATGGTAGTGTATATGATAGAAGCTCTGAATCCCCTGTTAGGACACCAAAGTTTCTTTGTTACATCCTTACTCCGTTTGGTGTCTGTATTCTTATGATTATCAAATGCAAGACGATTGATGCTTTTACTCGATCCTTACATAAGTAATGACGTTGCAAAAGCATTTGTTTGTGTCTCACTGCTAGTAAAATAATAAAAGTCAAATCTACCTACCTAGCGGTCAGGTTTAATAGACTAATGCTCAGGTTTGTACTCAAATGGTTCTATTGCAAAGAATTCGCTTTAACATATGTTACTGACGTTACTTGAAGTCTTTTCTTACTTTTCATGTCTGTTTAAGATGTAATTAACGATGAGATACCCTACTATGTTTTGGCGTCCTCTAAGAAAGGCAAAATTTCATCTCTCTTACCATAAGTATCCATACACAATGTTCAATTTTATCCTAACTTTGATAGTTTTGGACAGGAATTCTTCAGAATAATACACCAATTATACTCTCCACATTCATGGAGTTTAGTTTATTCAAGTAGCTTGAACGTTTTATTCGTCAGAATCAACCAACATTTAATGTTGGGAAACATCTTTACATATACTAAAATTCTGCATGGTCATTCATCCAGTTACTACGCTTCATTTGTTTTTATGCTGTAAATCAGTCGCGTGTAGTATATCTTAGTGTTTCGAAAAAATTTTTTAATCCATTATCGTTCACTACATGCGTAACATGGTATGGTATAACTCTAGCATATATAACGGTGGACACAATAATCTCTCAATTATCAATGAGAATAGATATGTATTTCCACAGAACTGGTGAAACTCGTACTCATTTGATCTCTGGGATTTCAATTGAACACTGAAATATTCCCACGTTATGCGATGAAATCGATTGGTCATAAAAATCTTCTAGATTCTTGTAGAATCAAAGATGAAATTTTTTCTTAACTTATATTAGTGAAGTAAGACCGTGTTTTCTATTAATTATTTTAACGTTGTTAGAAGAGTAGGATATTTATTTATTATTTATTTATTTAAACACATATATATTGGTACAAAAGGGCACCAGGTACATATGTGCCACACAAAATAATGAAAGTAGGAAGAGAAGGGATGAAAAGATAAGGTGGACTGAAATGTACAACCAGAAGACTCTTTCAGTTAGGAAAGTTAGAACCATTCTTTATGTAGAAAGTAAAAGAAGGTTGCAGCAGGATCGCCACTGGCTTCTATTCTGAGCCATATCTGATGACGTCTCTAGCCACTGTGTTGCACCATCTCTCGGACCCCAACCAAGGAGTCGTGAAGGACCAACAGAAGCTAGCCCTTTGCAGCTCTCTTTCATGCCACGACACCATGTCATACACTGACCTCCTCTCCGCTTTTTCCAACCAGTCCCAGAGTCGGCAAATAATGCGCGACGTGGAAGTCTCTGGGACGACATTCGTAAAACATGTCCAAGCCACCGAAGTCGGTGTTTCAAGATGGTGACACCAATTGAATTATCGTCTCTGCGCCCGAACACACGATGCCGAACCTCTGCATTACTAACATGGTGTTGCCACTAAATGTCAGCAATCCTTCGGAGACAACGATGATCGAACACAGAGAGACGTCTAACATCCTCAACTCGGAGAGGCCAGGTTTCACAAGCATAGAGCAAAACTGCTCTCACCGACGCGTTGTAGATCCGACCTTTTACAGCCAGACTAACATCACGAAGGCGCCAAAGATGGCCCAGATTGGCATAAGCCGCTCTGGCTTTCATTATACGTGCACCAATCTCATCACTCACGCCACCACCAGCACTTATATAGCTACCTAGATACACGAACTTCTCAACTACTTTGATCTCCTCACCATCCAGGGTGAGTACAGGATTAGAATCCTGCCAGTCTTGTAGGAGTACTTTGCACTTGGAGGGTGCAAAGCACATGCCGTACCTGCGGACACTGATTGCCGACTGATTAAGTGCTGATTGCATGCCTTGGGCATTATCGCACAGTAAGACAATATCATCCGCATACTCAAGGTCGAGAAGTCGTTCTCCAGGCAACATATCCACACCGCCATTACTTACATCCACCAGAGCTGTTTCCAGGATGTCGTCGATGGCAAAGTTGAAGAGGAATGGTGAGATCGGGCAACCCTGCCTAACCCCACTGCTCGAATGGAACAAGGGAGAAAGGTGGTTGTATGCCCTCACTCTGCCTGAGGTGTTCGTATACAGGGCCTTTAAGATGTTAATGAACTTCTCAGGCACACCCTTCTTCAATAGACAATCCCAGAGAACAGTCCTATCCAACGAATCGAAGGCCGCCCTGATATCAAGAAACACTACGATTGTTGGCCTGCGATAAGTATGACGGTGTTCTAACATTTGGCGGAGAGTGAAGATGTGATCAATGCATCCTCGACCAGAACGAAAACCAGCCTGCTCCTCGCGAGTCAATCGTTCTCGGGTTTTAAACAACCTACGAAGAATGATAGAAGCCAATAGTTTGGACGCAATCGAAAGTAGACTTATCCCCCGATAGTTATTGCAGGAACAACGTGAACCCTTTTTAAAGATAGGGACGACTATTGACTCATTCCATGATGTTGGAACACTTTCTTCCTCCCAAACCTTTCCAAACAACACAGTCAATTCCTTAGTCAGAAAGTCACCACCATCTTTAAAAAGAGCCGGAGGTAAGTCATCTGGGCCAGGTAATTTGTAACGTTTCAAGAGTTGGAGTTCCTTGCGGACTTCCGCCTCGTTTGGTGGAACAGTCGTCACCGGCCATGGAGGGCAGGACAAGCTGGTTGATGTTGCCGGAGCAGCAGGCCAGTTGAACTGCCCTTCGAAAAATTCCGCCCATCGTCCAAGACGTCGGGAGATGTTAGTGATTGGCATCCCATCATCCTCGTAGATTGTTTCACTCACACCAGACTTCTTGCTGCCAGTGGCTCGGATGAGTTGGAAGAGCTTCCGGCAGTTACCAGATGCAGCTGCTGCTTCCATCTCATTAGCACGCTCCGACCACCAGGCTTCCCGGTCCTTACGCAAGCTTTGCCCGATTTCATTACGTAACAGCCTTCGTTTGTGGTCAAACTCACGGTCACCCGGAGTAGACCGACGGGCTTCCATCAGTTGTAAGGAGCCAGAAGAAACCCAGTGCTTGTAAGCGGGACGTTTCGCGAAGCCGCAAGCGGCTTTACTCGCCATTTTCGTGGCGTCGTGAAGATGCAACCAATGCTCATCTATACTTTTCGGTGGGGTGGTAGCTAGCCTAGAGGCTAGCTCCACTCGATACTTACTTGCAACAGAAGTTGCAGCCAGTTTACTAATATCAATCCGTTGGTGGTGGTCAATCCTTCGGCCACTGAAAAGTAAGGTGAGATTGGCGCAGACCAGGGCATGATCAGACTCCAGATAGGTACTCCAAAAGGAGCGGCAGTCTTGTACACAACCACGCCAGCGGTAGCTGATCGCGATGTAATCAATCTGAGTCCAGGCTTGAGATGCAGAGGGAGGACGCCAGGTGGCACACCGGCGATGACTGTGCCGGAAGTTAGTGCTGGCCAGAAACAGGTTGTGGTCTGTGCACAGTTGCAGCAAACGGTCCCCGTTATCTGTCCTGCGACCAACAAGTCCCCATCGGCCACCTAGACGACTCTCTTCTGTGCCTAGACGCCCGACCTGTGCATTCAAGTCTCCGGCTAGTACTACAATATCTGTCGAACGCGCTTTCTGGAGAAGAACTGTTAACTGATGGTAAAACTCATCCTTGATTGCATCCGGGCTGCAATCTGTCGGGGCATAGGCGGAGATGACGAAAAGACACCGTTTCTCACGCCGATTTCTTCTCACTTTGATGGAACTTTCCAATCTAACAGCACATAACCGACTGTTAATGGGGATCTAATCGATTAGTGCTGCCTCAGCCCTAGCGCTTAGTGCGACACCAACGCCAGCAAGACCAGACGAAGATGCCACAGGGTCCCCGGATAAGCGCACGTGAAACAAGCTTTTCGAGGCGACAGATGTAGAGCGGATTTGTAGTACTTCACTAGAGTCTTGAATGCGGGTCTCGGATAGACAACAAACATCAACATTAAGACCTTCCAAAGACATAGCCAGCCCTATCTGTTGTCTGATCTGCATTAGTGTGCGAACGTTGAAGGAAGCCAGCTTGAACGGCGTACGTGGTTTCAGAAAGACTGCCTCAGTATTCATTATCGGTGGAAGCATTCACTTTCAACCAGACAGTGACTGGAGATCGTTTAGATAGGACAGATTTTCCACCAAGAGCGAGCTGCTGCATATGTTGAAGAGTAAGGTTACACAAATTGGGGATAAAAGGGGGTGAATTAGCGATATGGTAAGTAATAATAATAATAATAATAATAATAATAATAATAATAATGTAAATTGTCTTGCTTATAATATGAGCAGGAATAGAATCGTCAGTAGAGTTCATCATTTCATTCATTTGTGTGTGGGCTGTGATACTGCCCGGGTGCCCAAACCGAAGCAGGTGGTTTTCTTAGGGGACCACACCCCGAGCCTTTGACCTAAAGGTCTGATCCACAAGGCAGTGGAGCATCGTGAGGAGATGCAGTCCCATGGTAGCCGTTGACCAATGACAGGTTCTTCCGCCATTCGTTCCATCAGGATACTGGAGCCCATGTGCACCATTGGTTTGGAATCAGGGTTTTCCAACTCCCCTAGGTGGACCCTCCGTGTCCACCAATCCGGTTATAGCGCCGGACATTCGCTTTTCGTTCTCTCACTTTCGTAAACAACACCCCTGCCACGAGAAGGCAGTGAGTAGGACTTCCCTGGCAGAGGCTATATATTCGCTGGCCATGTGAGAGCATTTCGAGAGGGAGAGTAGACTCTCCCCACTCTCGGCCGTACCAGGGCATTTGGGGGATATAATAGTGAATTTGGTGACAAGTAAGCAGCATGTCTGTTTATTCCAGAAAAAACCTCTAGTGGTATCTTAATTTATATAATACGTCGTTCTGTGAACTTAAAATCACTGAGTTTTTATATTGTAGAAATAGTTTCTCCTGTCAGTACACAATCAATTATTTTGTACTGTTTCAACTTGTTTGAGCTATTGTCACTTTAGCGTGCTCATTGTAATACACAAGACGGATCTAATTATTTACTGTGGTCGGAAAGTAAACTCCTTATATTGTAGGAAAAGAGCTATGTTACCAAAATATAAGCTAAATAATGAAAATTATAATTATATGGATATTTCAATTTGTGTTCTAAATTTTTTATTTATGGCAACTAAAATCCATTAAAGTGCGATCGGATTTTATTTCAGTTGTTGTACTCTTGAATTGCGTCCATCAGCTACCAATAACCTAATAATTGAACTGTTTGGCTTATAACTGTTAATTCACATCTTTGAGCCCCACTTCACCCATATTAGTTTGAGTATTCGAATAATATGATCCTTCATACAATGAAAAATTTATCTTGAAGCTGAGTAAATAAACCATTTCTTGACAAATAAATTATATTTTTTATACTAGTAATCTACATTTGTTTATTAAATTTATTTTTTCTACTGTTTTTAATTGACCCATTTTTATATCTATTCCAATTCGTCCTTTGTGTTCATTTTTTGCTAAAATTCTTATTTGTTTTTCTTTGTAGATTGAATTATGTTCACTTCTAACTGATTTTCCATTGGTGTACTCCCTAAGGAGGATTGTTTCAAAATGCAAAGATATTTTAGATTAGAAACATATGTAGGGAAATTGTTAATGAGTTACCTCAACAAGTATGTTAAGTTGCATGATGACCAGTTTTCAATGTCTATATGGGATGGTGATCTTATACTCACCCAGCTTGATTTACGATTGGATTTTTTGGAAGATATCATTCCATTCCCAGTGAATTTCCGATCAGGTTGTGTTCGTGAGTTACGAATTCATGTGCCGTGGACTAAATTAAATTCTGAGTGTATTGTTATTACTTTAAACACTGTGGAATGTACATTTGGCCTGAAGAAACCCAATCTCAACAAAGGGGGTCGAAATGAGCAAAATCCAACTAATTTCGTAGATCTGTATGCGTGTAAAAGCCAATCTATGCCTACAAATGTCCCACCTGGGTACTTAGAAGTTTACATCTATCGTTTGCTTTCTAACATTCATTTTGTTGTGCATAATTTGAACTTGAAATTTATCGAAGAAGATTTAGTATTATCTTTAAGCTTAAACAAAGCCGATTGTTTTGTTACTGATTTCAATGGTAACCCTATCTTCTCTGATATTAACCCTCGTTCTACTAATGTAACAAATCGTTTAGTTCAATTTTTCGATCTTACTGTATGTCTTGATCGTGCTGGACGTAATGGTTATGTGGAAGTTTATGAAGATCCAATCGCTTATAGATTTAGCATGTCATGTTTCATCCAAATAGTTTGTACACCTAATGCTAGTTCATCAGCGGTTCATCAAACTCTTCTCACAAATTTAAAAATACATTGTGAAACACTTTCTGCACATATAAGTCCAGTTCAAATTCCTTTGTTATGTCGTCTCATAGAAGTATTTTCGTGTATTAGTACAGAAACGTTTGACTGGTCTATCTTAGACTGTTCAGATAACGACAAACAAAGTGAGGTAGTTGTTGAAGAAAAAATTAATGTGCAAGCTGGGGAATCGGAGGGTAAATCAAATAGTACAGACGTAGAGAGGCAGTCTTGGGCTTCTTGGGTTTGGTCATTTGTACCCAGCATTATTCCAGTTACGGAGGATTCGGATGAATCAGATGGTGAATACACAGATAGTAACTTGAAAGAACAATATACAAATACTGACTGTGTAAAAGAACTAATACAATGTATTTTAGAAGATGCATCTGAACACGAGCTCGTCTCACCTTTACCAACTACTCGTGATTCTAGTGAGAGTCCTTCATTAGTCCCTGCCTTAAACACTCATCATGCCTCCCATATATCGGATCCACATCCGTCCGAGGATACAACCGGTAGTAATTTTCAACTGGAACATAATGGGGCGAATAAAGAAGAATATTTACATCTGAGACGTCGGAGAATTCGTCGTCTCCGGCGGTCCGTCTCGTTAGTGCCTGTGTTCGTAATTGGAATTTTTGTCGACAAAATTAACTTGGATATTTCCGTAAGTTTAAGTTTTAAGATAACAATTCACATTGTCTATTTAATAATAAACTAAATATTGAAACATCATTTATGATTACGAAAGGCTTTATCCATTTTATCAGGTCTGTTACTTGAATAGCTCAAAATTCGTATTTGTTGAATATTTGTAAATTACTAATGTCTTCAAATCCATTTCGAATTATGAATTTTTTATTGCAACTCAGTCATCAAATACATATTTGTGTATTCAATTCGAGGATTCAGTTCAGCTTTCAAAAGTCAAGTTCTTTGATCTCCAAGGCTCTGTTCTACATATTGGTCTAAAGTTATGCTACACAAGCCATTTTTATGATGGTTAATTTATGATAAAAGATTGGTTATCGATGTTCCCATTTATTTAGGTTCATAGATAGAATTCCTGAGATAGGTAAAGTGTTTCTTATGTTGAACATTTTGAAAAATACTAAGCCTAAATTATTCCGTTGGTCGGTAGGTGATGGAATTTTGAAAATGAAATACTTAAGAGGAGAAAATATAATGTTAATGTTGTGGGTAAATAAGCCATTACCTACTCACTTTAAAAACTTAGATATCATTGTTACTGAGTTGAAGTTACATACATATTACAACCAAATTTTTTTAATGTAAAAGACAACTTTGTTGCATGTATCCAGACGTTCACAGCAGAGTAGATGATTTGGCTATAAGTTCAGAATTTCATAGCAGGAGTTACTTATAAAGATGTATACTGTGCCTCCTAAAATGTTTTCTCCTGAAAGAGATCTGTATTGTTATATGCAAAGCTATGTGTATTTAAAATATGCTTAATCAAAGTGTTACTGTTTGTTTTCAGTCTATAGGATGGCTAACGGCATATTAGAAATATCAACATCCATCTATTTAGACTATATGAATCAGAAAGACCTAGGCGGGTCTTTTGGCGTTCCAGCCTAGTTAATAGATAACGGTGACCATCTGTTACGACTATACTTAGACTATGTATGACTTGAAACGAGGGTGAGTATAAAATCCCTACACTTTAACACCAATCTTCAAGGATTATCGTCTAGTTTTATCAATCACGTTAACTGAAATAAGAAGTTAAGTCAGGGAGCTGAATATAGTTTCATCTGACTTAACTGAACCGCTGATAATCCCAGTCTATGGCAAAGGAATGATCAAGTTAGACATAGGCTCATAAGAAAATATGCAGATCGGTTGGTGAGGCTGTGAATTTTCATCGACTGCGGTTGGGTCTTGAGTTCCATGTGAAAACCATCTCGTATTTCAACACATTATGGTGGCTAGTGTAGGAATAAGTTAAAAGAAAATTAAGGGTAGATTAATCAGCACCGTGTTGTTGACAAAGCAGTATTCCACGCACTCAAACAACATCTGAACAGGATCAAGTCAGCTTGGTTCTTTTATCTTTCCCAATACATCGTAAGCATTGATGAGGTTGTCCATCGGTTTTCACAAATTTGGAAGTACGAAGATGCATAAGTTTTATTCTATTAGATCAAAACATAGAATCAGTGTTACTTCAAAATTGGCATTATTTCGGGTTTTGGAAATCGACTAAATAAAACACAACTTTTCTGCCTTTCTTAGTACAGTTCCGTGAGCAGTTAATCCAGAACCATGATCCTGTCAAAGCTAGTAGAAGCTGTGACAAAGTGTTGTGCGTTTCCTGTCTTTGAGGACGAACAGTTATTAAATTATAGACTGGTCTAGGAATTTCTGTATTTTGTACACAGTGTGACGGCAAAAAATAGATTACCTTAAAAAGGTCACGGTTGTGTGCCATACTACTCCATTAAATAAAGGAGTACATGACTTGTTAGACATATATCAGGTGTATTTTTAAGTGGGCGATTTTGTTGAAAGTTTTCTATGACTGATTTAGTTTATCCTTGACAAAGCAATCTATCCCATAAATATATTAAGTGGTGTGTAAATATGGTATGGTGTACATCCATTGGCTTTAAGTTATAACCGTTATTAGCCATAAGTAACATAAGACAGCTTAGTCATTAGGCTCCCAACCAACCAATCACAAGTTTTGAAATTATTCTGTCTACTTCTATTTGGACAGTTGAATATTGTTGATAATCAGCGCCCAATAAGTGTAGTTCATAGCTTTGAGAATTGACTTACGCTTAATTACTATTCATCGTTGTTAGTCTTTGGTTGAAACGAAAGAAGGAAAGAAAATAAAAAAAAACTTGCGGAACCGTTTAGGACATCCGTTAATATGCTTCCTATTTGTATTCCTTAAATAACTGACCTAGTTTCAACATAATAGTTTGACCAACTAATTGTTACTTTATCTGAAATTCCGTTCAATCAAGTAATCAATCTACTACTTACCTTCACGTTCGAAATATTCTATCTATACACGTTATGTGATTTATTGTACTGGTACATTGTGTTCTGTTATCTTAAGCTATATAACTACGTAATTAGTGAGTTTAAAGTAATATGGCTTACGTTGTTGTTTTTCCTGGTTGGTGGGCTGACCATTAATAAGTTTAGCATGAATCTATTGATTATGACAAATAATGTATCGTAAAGAGCTAATTGTCAGTGCTCATAGACGAATTACATGCAATAGGCTTTTTCGCTTCATAAAGAAGCAAGAATTCAGTGTCACTCTATATACACAGAGAACATCATGAAAATCTAGCGAGTGAAAGAAGCAAATTTGATAGCGTGGACAGGACAACACTATGGAGGCTTCTTCGACACTACGGCGTGCCTGAGAAGATAGTCAATATCATACGGAACTCCTATGATGGACTAAACTGCCAAATCGTCCACGGAGGACAACTCACCGACTCGTTTGAAGTAAAGACCGGTGTTAGACAAGGTTGCTTACTCTCACCCTTTCTCTTTCTCCTGGTGATCGACTGGATCATGAAGACGTCAACAACTGGAGGAAATCACGGGATACAGTGGACAGGAAGGATGCAGCTGGACGATCTAGCTTCGCGGATGATCTGGCTCTTCTATCACAAACGCAACAACAAATGCAGGAGAAAACGACCAGTGTAGCGGCAGCCTCAGCAGCAGTAGGTCTCAATGTAAACAAAGAGAAAAGCAAGACTCTCCGATACAATACAACATGCACCAATCAAATTACACTTGACGGAGAAGCTTTGGAGATGTGAAAACCTTTACATACCTGGGCAGCATCATTGATGAACACGGTGGATCAGATGCAGGTGTGAGGGCGAGGATCGGCAAAGCAAGAGCAGCATACCTACAGCTGAAAAACATCTGGAGCTCAAAACAATTGTCAACCAACACCAAGGTTAGAATTTTCAATACAAATGTCAAGACAGTTCTACTGTATGGGGCAGAGACGTGGAGAACTACGAAAGCCATTATCCAGAAGATACAAGTGTTTATCAACAGCTGTCTACGCAAGATACTTCGGATCCGATGGCCAGACACTATCAGCAACAAGTTACTGTGGGAGAACAAACCAGATTCCAGCGGAGGAGGAAATCAGGAAGAAACACTGGAAGTGGATTGGGCACACTTTGAGGAAATCACCCAATTGTGTCACAAGACAAGCCCTCACATGGAATCCTGAAGGTCAAAGGAGAAGAGGAAGACCAAAGAACACATTACGCCTAGAAATTGAGACAGACATGAGAAGAATGAACAGAAACTGGAAAGAACTAGAAAAGAAGGCCCAGGACAGAGTGGGTTGGAGAAAGCTGGTCGGCGGCCTATGCTCCATTGGGAGTAACAGGCGTAAGTAAGTAAGTAAGAAAGAAGCAAAGTTTTAATTTAACCATAATGAAGTCTAATATGTTATGCTTAGTAACATTTCAAAGTGTATAATTTACTTCGAAACTGCACATTTTGTTTCTATGATGGTAACTCATTGTTCCTATGTTAATAAATATTATCTGCTTTGTTATTTAATTAAAAATGTTGTAATGCTAAGCTTGTTGTTACGAAAAATAAAACGGCTACTTATTAATGTAAACAAATTTTCTGAAAACACTTTCCATATGTTTTCCTTCTAAAACTTTTAGTTACCTTGTCCCAAAGGATTCGTCTGTTCATCTTCAAATTCCAGCGTCAGATCACGTCGTGTTAAAAGTCACTTTCAACATTCTGGACCGGGTATAAAGTGCGAGTTTACTGTAAGTTACGTCTAATAGAAACAGTAACATTATTTCGCTAATTAGCAAATATTTTTTATGTTATGCGTATGATAATTAATCTATGAAGTAGTTTTTTCCTAATCACACTGAGACATAAATATTGTGTATACGGGTTGACGTGGGCGTATGGAAGAATTCTTATTTGGAGTCCTACTCACTGCCTTCTCGCGGCAGGACTGTTGCTTATGAAATTGAGAGGACGACAAGTGAATGTCCGACGCTTTAACCTGTTTGGTAGACACGGAGGATCCACCTAGGAGAGTTGGGAAACCCTGATTCCAAACCAATTGTGCACATGGGCTCCAAGATCCAAAGGGAACAAAAGGCGTATGAACTTATTGTTGATCATCGGCTACCATGGGACTGGATCTCCTGACGTTACTGCACTGCCTTGTGGATTAGAACTGTAGGTCAAAGGCTCGGGGTGTGGCCGTCTACGAAAACCTTTTGCTTCAGTCTGGGCACCCGGACAGTATCCTATCCCTCACACAAATCAAATGATTTGCGAGGCGTATATGTTTGGTACCTCCTTGTACCAATGTTTATGTGTTTAAATAAAATAAATAAAATAAAATATTTAGATCTTGATCGTTCTCCAAACAATTTATGATTCGATCAAGTTATTCTAACAATAATAAAATTCAGTATTTATTATATTTAACTGTTAGTCGAATTCGATCTTTCTTTTTAGGTCTAACTAACTATGCTACATAAATATAGTACATTCATATCAACTTAAGCAGAATTAAATTATTTGATTTAATTAGCTGAGAATACTCATTGTGATTTAATATTCGTATGCATAACTGGATTCCATTAATATAATGGATAATGAATAAAGTTCTCAACACGGATAATATTATAATTTAAATAAACCTAAGTATGGAGAATCTGTACCGGGTCGGGTATTTTATTGCTACGTTTGGTAGCTATGTATTTAATTTTAGGCATAAAATCCTACACAATACTAGAGTAACTTAGTAACTATCATACAATAATCAGTGTATGCCAACATAATTAGGAATAGATGGCAAAATCAGGAGCATGGACATAGTTACAACGAAAAAAA
Organism: Schistosoma mansoni; assembly: GCF_000237925.1. NCBI lineage: Eukaryota > Metazoa > Platyhelminthes > Trematoda > Strigeidida > Schistosomatidae > Schistosoma > Schistosoma mansoni. The sequence goes on from NC_031497.1 coordinate 8,549,148, forward strand.
GAAGAAACTACATCTTTTTTAAATAGAAAAAGTGTAACTATTTGAGTTGGTGTGTATACGTATTTACAGTTTGAATCCTAACTTAAATAACATAGAATCGTTAAATGTATGATTTAGACATGTTTAATAATAGCTAATTTTTCATACTAGTACTAATAATAGTGTTTTTATTGTTGAAGTAACCTTTATTTTCTCACAGAATCTAATTCTATACAGTTGTGAACTTATGATACAATTTTTGTGCAAAAAGAGGAAACCTGTTAAATAATATTAGTAATATCGATTAATATTTTAACTATGTTTGTTTAAGATCATTATAAATTGGTGTTGACATCTGCTGAATAATTTATATTGGTAGTTTACAATGAAGATGTGAAGCAGTTGACCACACCATTTGTCTCACATATTTCATCAGTTTTGTGTGTTATTAGTTGCTGAAATTTGGATAAGGTTATGAAATAATCTCTTAACTTTTGACAGCTTACGCGTTCTATAAAGCCGGTAACACATTTAAGTATAAGTTGTCTGTGTGATTATCAAATGACTAATGTGTTGCACCGTACTTTGTTTTGTACCTACTTCTTAATTATGAAATATAAAGTTTGGAGATAATAAAAATATACTTAAGTTACAAGTTTGTATGGAAAAGTATCTTTTAGGTTTTTTTTCCCCATCGAATTTGTATTGTATGTGCCCAGTCACCAACACTATAGCATTGTCCTTGTGGGAAACATACGAGTAGGCTGAAGGCAGGGCAATTCATGCTACTAATCTTTTTAGTCTGTTTACTGTGATTGCAGATGTGTGCAAGCTTTCAACTTTGAGTCTATGAAATAAATGTAGTTATTGGTAAGCAGAGATGGATAGTGGCTAGCAGTGGAATCCAGGACGCGCGTTTCATCCTATTTGGGACTCGTCAGCTGGATGTACCTGCATCTCAGAGTTGATGTTCACTCTGGGACTCGAACCCAGTACCCTCGCTTCAAACGCCATCACGTTATCCACTCGGCCACTGAGTCCTGATAGCCACTTGATTGTGCGATGGAGTGAAGCTTAAATTCATTCATTATTGTTTGTTTGAATC